>NW_008824934.1:4110668-4121467 GCF_000699105.1 Pygoscelis adeliae | reverse complement strand
TACAGTGGCTGGGGGGGACCCCCGCCACTGCAGCAGTCCAGCTACCAACCCTGCAGAACCACATTCTGCATCCATGTGCAAAACGGCCCCTGCCTGAATAGCATTTTCACCAGCACTAAGATTTATTTCGACAGGACAGAACCACCACATACACAGACAGCATGCCCTGGCCGCACATGGAATACACTCAAAACCTACCAACTAGTAGATGAGACAAGTGGTGTGGCTGTGCTTCTGAAGAGCGTGACTCCCCAGCTTGCAGCAGGGGCCAGTTCACTTATCTTTCCATGTTTGACAAGTCCCCATTGTGCTCACAGGCTGCACCCTCTGCCATCTGCAAGCGGTGACCTTTCCTCAGAAGCCACAAGAGCTCTTCACCCCACCTTTGGTACGCTGCAGCACTGCTATTACTCACTGGAGACTGGTGTCAAAGGGACCCATCTCTGCCCCAGCCTCCCCCCAGCAGGGCAGAGCATCCTGATCTGCAGGGTCTGTGCAGCTTCCTGGCAGAAAGCAGTTGTTACGGTGTTCATTAGTTGCTGCCAAACATTAAGTTTGCAGTGTGACAGTGGGACATGCGTATGGAGCCAGCAGCGCCTCTGCTGAGGCGGCAGCACCATCCCGGTCTGGAGTCTTGCTCTTCCCTTCCCCATCACTGCTCAGCTCCCTGGTCCTGCAGCCACAAACACCAGTGTCTGTGCAGGGGTTTCCCCCCAAACATTAGCTGATCAGAGTGCACTGCAGGAACAAGCCAAACAGGGTTCCCCAGGTTAACGGCAAAACTGTCACTTGAAATGTCACCAGTGATGTTGCAATGATTAAATCCCAGTCTGAAGTCCCCAGCCCATTTCTTATTGACTAAATCAAGTGCCTTATATTGACAGGGCTTCTGTAAAATGTGCCAAGGTGCAGAGAAATCAATTCGTTATTACACTAGCCAGGCCACAGAGGTAAATTTGAAAGGTTTCCTGATAAAAAACAAGAAATCTAGTGTTTTTCCAGCCATAATTCAACCCTCCCCTTCACATCTTACCCCTACCCTCGAAGGTCTGACAGATGCTATTGACTGACAGGCACCAAGGAGAGGAGATGTGTTTGGGTCAGCTCCATCCCTACCCACTGTCCCCATCGTGTTGTCACTCAGCGCCTGCCAGAGCTCTGCTCTCCTTATCCTCACTCCAGCCAGCGCCTGCTGGGGCAAAAGAGGCAAAGTCTCTTCCCAAGCAAGAGCACCCTGGGGAGCTTGCAGCCTCCGTCAGGGAGTCAGACCTCAGCTTGAAGAAGGGGCTGGGAGTGGAGGAGGCCACCGCAGCACCATGAAACAGGCATATCAAAACCCAGACTTACTTGGCCCTGAGGTAATTTGGCAGTGCTGGAAAGCACCCTATTGATAAAGAGGGAAAAAACTGAGACAAAATGAGCCAGCTCTGCAACTCGACAGCCTAAGCCGACCAAATATCCATTCTCCTTAGACACTTCATTTTTTTTAGTACTCAGCTGCAGGTAACCAATGGTGCAATTATTAGATGCTCTAAGCCACTGCATCTTCTACCAGAGCTCATGGGTGTCCAAAGCCTTACTATTGCCACCTCTATGTCACTCCCCATCTCCTCTAGAAGGGGGATCATCCAAAATTAAATGAGCATTTTGGAGTGTAGGGCTGGACTAACTAGCCAGGCATTTCTCATGCTAAACAGGACAGCAAAACTAAACCTATCAGGGGGCGTGGGGAAGGGAGAGCAACATCCCTCTGAGACAGACTGCAAAAATATGGAGGGAAACAGCTATACAGCTGTGCAAAGTACCAAACTGTAGTCCTGCCCCCACCTTTTCTTTTTTTAAAGAAACAAACTAGTGTTATCCAACATACTGTGATAGCAAAATCAATTCCTTTGCACCAAATTACCTCTATTTAAATAGATTTATTTTACACCAATTGCCAGAGAAATGCATCTTCTATTGGCAGTAAAGCAAGGCTCTTTGCTCCTTTTAAAAGAGCAAAGAGCTTTCCTTTTCCTTTTAAAAGGAAAGGAAGCTTTTCACAATGTGTTACCAGCAGGGAAGATATTGAGGGGCTCTATTTTCTACTTAGTGCTCTCGGTAATATGACTGCTTATGCCGCTTCAAAAGGAGCAGGAGTTTTTACAGTTAAGAGGGACGAGGAGCTTTGCAACATCAAACAGCCACCCCAACCAGCACATAGCTTACTGAATTGAGCAAAGGTTGCTCCTTGCTTTCCCGACTGGTCTGGGAACACTGAGTTCTGGGGAAAATGAGCCTAAAGCAAGTGTTCACCTGCAGCACTGTCAGTGATTGAGACCTGCATTCCCTGGCTATCAGAGGGACACCAGCTGCTATGTCTGTGTCAGTCATGGTTACAGTCACCTTATGGGGGCAGAGTAAGGAGCTTAAGCCCCTAAATTTAGCCGGGTCCCCTGGCAGCAGTCCCCTCATCCCCTTCACTGCTCTCTGAGTCACAGGAGGATGTGAGAGATGCTGCTTGGCAGGGACACTGCCATACAACCTCCCGAGCCAGTCTGAGGGATTGTTATTGGATCTCTGTACCCTTAACTGCTTGTTAATGGGTGGAAGAAGCATTTGCAGGAATAACCTCTATTAGTCATCCCATGCTCAGCTGAAGGCAGAGCCAGGAGCACTCAGCAGGGCTCCAGAGCCTTTTCTCTGGCAGGATCTAACCAGGCAGAACTTAACTCCTTCACTGAACACCTACTGATGGTTTGACACCCCTCCCCATTGCACCCCAAAGGGCCAGGGTGCAGGGAGATGCATGGGACAGCCTGCTCAGCCCGTCACGTTTCTCAGCACAGCCACCCTGCTCTGGGACAGGTGCTGACCAAGAGATTCAGCAATCCTCCCTGGCATCAGCAGGGCAGCAGAGAGGGAAGCAGAGGAGACACTGACCTTGAAAGGGGAGGACTAGGCTAAAATTTAACTGGGCTCCTCCCTAGAGCCTGCTGGGAGCACGGAAGAGATGCAGATGATCCATTTCCTCTAGCAGGATGCATACCACTGTTTTCCCCAATTAATCTCCAATTAAACACAACATAGAGGAATCAGAGAGCATAATTAAGAAAAATGCTAGGACACAGATTCAGTTAGGGCCAAGTCAAGAGGATTTAAGTATCCGGACATAAACATACCTGACATCCGGTTGGAAAATTACGCTTTCCGAGCCATTGTTCACAAGAATGAGTACTGAGCACTTGGCCACCCCATTCCTCCCTGCACTGAGGAAGTACAAACCAGGCACATTCTTCCCCATCAGCAAGGGAGGACACAGAAGCTTGACCCAGACCCCAGGAAAAGGGAGGACTCCCAGGGAACAGCACCAGAGCAAGTTTTTCATGTTCTAGGTGCTTTTGCAATCGCTCATACTGCAGCCATTTCTGAAGGACCCTGTTTCAGCCCATGTTCCTCTCAGCACAAAGCGCTGTGCAAAGCAGGACTGAAAGGTGCTCCTTGCTTCAAGCAGCTTACAGCGTAAGCACACGTCAGGAGGCAGCTAGCTTGTTCGGGTAGCTCACTCACCCCACAGCCTCAGCCAGCACAGACAGGGCCTTGCTGATCTGCACAGGGGAGGTGAGACCATGGAAGACCCCCAGCTGGACCAGACTGGCTTGCAGAGCCACCTGCCCCTCGCAGAGTAGCACCCCATAACATCTATTAGCCCCTGCCCTGGATATTAGTAAATCAGACAAGACAGGCTGAGCAGTGGAGGTGTGGAGGCAAGGGAGCACAGTCTGACTACAGTCACTCTCAGAGCTACTAACAGCACCTAGGATTTTTTAGTATGACTTTGTGAGTAGTGGCCTGGCCAGATCGAGCTTACTTCATAGAGATAGTGAAGCAGATCCAAGAAAGTTTTTTCCAGTCCTGTAAAACAGTGACTTCAAAACATGTCCTTGATTGCCCAGGCTGAGAAGGGTGGGAAAATACTGTGTCCAGGAGCAGCATCTCAGGAAAAAGCCAAACAGGTCTACCCCATCCAACTCCCACATCTGCCAGTGAAGTTCACTGGAAGCCACAGACAATAACTCAGCCCAGCAAACAGGAGCAATCTCATACTGCTGATCTCAGGCTAAGCAAAGCAGAAAATCAATGAGGTGCTTTGGATTTGTGTCAGAGTCACGGAGAGTGTCAAAGACAAACCCGGTGGATTTTTTTGCTGTTTGCTCTCATCAAGCTGAGAGCATGCTCAGCTTGTATTCCACCAAGAAGTGAGACTGAAGATTGAAATCCCCCTTCATATCCTCCAAATTCCTCCTCTTGCTCTTTCTAGTGCCTGCCAGTGTCTTTGGCCTTTTGTGAATTTCCTCGGCAAGTCTTCTCTCCAGCACAGAAGAGCTGCTCTTCAACTGAGTAATAAAAGGGCAACGTGCAGGGCCCATGGGTCCCAGCAGCTCACAGGGCAGCTGAGAAATAGCGCAGAGCACTCAATTGGCAGATAAAGAACTAATCCAGACAGAAAATTGGTTTTCCATAATGCTGTGCGTTCTGCAAAAGGAAGGAGAAAGAGGGCGGGTGGGGCTCAGATCACACACAGGGATCTCTGTGGCCAGGCAAACGTACAAGCACAACAACCTGTTTGCAAGGAGCTCATCTGTGAGCTCAGCCACCTGGACCTACAGCAGACAAGCAAGACCTAATCCAGGTGAGGGGGCACCACAGGAGCCTGGGACCTTGCTAGCTGGAGCAGAGCACTGGTCCACCTTCTCCAGCACCAACACAGGACAAAAAAAAACAAGAGAAAAAGAAAAGAGCTAGAAATAGGCAACCTAAGGACAGTCCCTCACCAAGGACCATTTCATCCTAACCTCATTAAAACAGAAGGCTGATTTATACCCCAAACAGTGTATTCTTTCCAACATTTTTATTTTACAGCCTTTGCTCTCAGGACTCCAACCGCACATCCACACCCATGCCCACACACCACAAGGGATGCTACGCACCTCTGAACTACCATGATGTATTTCGGTAGCAAGTTGCACAGTGTAATTTGTCCTTTGACATTGACCCAAGAGGCAGAGGAGTGAGGGAAGAGAAGTATTTCCTTCTTGTCACAGTTGAATCAGCAACAGCAGCTGTGGGATTACACAGCCTGGTTCCCTTCCCTCCCTGAATACTGGGTCAGGTCCCTCGGTCCTGTAAGCAAACAGTTGAACCGTGGGCCTGACGATTAACATGCAAGACAGAGGAGAGAACCAGGGCTCATTTTCAACTTGTCAGGGCCACAAAATAAATTACAGAATAAAATCCCAGAATGACAGAGTAATGAGCAATTCATTTGAAATGTAAAATAAATAGGTAAATCTCTAGTGAGCTGGCAGAATAAATGGGATTCAGCTGACATTTGGTGATTAAATTAAACAGTAATGACCTCATGAATAATGGGCTACAGGATTGAATTTGGAGGGCAATATTTTCTTAAGTGGGGGGGCAGAGGGACAACATATCCAGCAAGAGGCAAGCTACACTTTTTGCCTTTTTTTTTTCCTCTCAACACTTTGCACAAGTTCCCCCCAACTTCTGAAGAGCTGCACAGCCCTGAAGATACAGACCTCCTCCGCAGAGGCTAACCAGAGCCCTGTTGCCTCCAAGAGCCTTAGACAAGGTGTTCAGCAGCAAGAGAATTCCCAGCCCCGAACAACTGGTGCTTCTGGCCCAGGTACAGAGTGGCCAAGGGGCAACCAAAGGGGATTCCTCCTCCTAGCAGGCAGTTGCAGCATTAGCTCAGGGCACGAGCAGGAGCACAGGTTCTACTGTTCCCTTTGGGGTAGGGGAAAAGTAGTTAAAACCAAAAAATAATCACTGGGGCATGCGGCAGAGCATCCTTCCTAGCAAAGCCACCTCCTGTGCTCAGAGACTCCCACCTTGACCTGTATTGTGCTCCAGCCCTCCTGTGCCCCAGCCACCTGGGCACATGTCCTCCTCTCCCACGTCACTCCACACCAAATGCAGGGCTGGGTTTTCTACTTTTTCCCTCCCTCAGCTGCTGGTATTATGTTGGTGTTATTAAAGGATTATGTTATCAGGGCTTCTAGGGTAATGACAGCTGCTGTTTCTTGACCTGCAGTTCTGAGCTTGTTCTTTTACTTATCAGCTACAGGCAGAGCTGTCACTGACCCCTGCTGTTACTACAAGCTAAATCCACTGGTGTCCCAAGATGCCTTCCCCAACCTGCTGCTGGCCAGACTCTTCTCTAAAAAGCAGTATCCCTGAGGATATGGGGCCCATCTCTGCTTTCCCAGCCAAAACCTTGGCAGCCTGGGGATGCAGTTGATTGAGGGAGTTAATTTCTTTGTTTGCTTTAACTTAGTCATTGACCAAGGAAGATGTGAAAAGTGAAATTTCATCTTGGCTCAAGTCCAGAAAATCCTGTTTTGTATCAAACAGAACAAAAACAAACAAAGACTTTGTTTCAAAATATACTTAAGCATTTCAGAAAAACACAAATACTGAAACTTAAAATATTTATCTTCCTGCCTCACTTCACCATCCAGTCACCAACTTTGACTCAAAACTTCATTTCGCAGCTCTGCTTGGAAAAGGTTTTCTCCAGCTCCTCAGACTTAGTAGCAGCAACTCCTCACACTGTGCAAGGACAGTAAGCAGCACTTAGCCACAGCAAAGCCACCATCCCCTTCCTGCGTACAACACCCCCCCCGGCTCACAACACCAGAGAGGTGAAGACACCAAAGGCAGCAGGGAACCCCAAACCCTGTGCCATTTTTGTTGTGGCAGCCACTGCTGGGCTACAGGGTGCGCAGAGACAGATGCCTCCTGCCTTGTGAAGCTCAGTCCGAGGTCAGGCAAGCCAAGAGCGGCCCTACTGTCCCATCGGGGAAGGGAGACGCGGTACAGCCGAGACCAGGTTGCAAATCTACAGTCTTAGTAGTTATTTGTGCAGACATCTACTATGAAATGAAGTCCTCCTTGACTTTATACAGCCTGCCTGGATCTGCATCTGAGTCCCAAGGCAGTCTTACAGCTAAGGCTGTATTTGAGAAAGGAGGGATAGCAAGACTCAGATATGCAATATTGAGGGACAGAGGCCATTCCAAGATGGGAAAGGAGAATAATTAACTGATCAAGATAACATCCAGTGCGCTAAGTATTGCCATAGCAATGTTTCACGTAAAATCTGCAGCACAAAACATAAATGATTTGGTTGAGAACTGTTCCCTTTGCTAATGCAGAACATACTTGCTGGTCTAATAACTTTTTTCCCCCCTGCAAATCAAAGCTAAGCAGAAGTGCTGCCGCAGGCCAATAGATTGAGAGCTGGGAAATAAATCAAGATCTACAGAGATATAAAACCTAATAATTCTATTAAGACCAAGTTAAGACAATTAAATACTGGTGAGACATCAAAAAGCTAAGTAGCCTGGAGAAGTTGATTTTATAAATGAACTGATTCATTTAAATCTATGCCCTCATAAATCGCATTTCATTCTCAAGCCCCAAACCTCTCTTGCTGAGAGTCATACAGTCCCATGCCCTGCTAAGGGAATCACCTGGGAGCAGTACTCCTCTCAATTACTCTTCACCTTTATCAGTAAGGAGTGAGCTGCACATATGTGGCTAAGGAAGTTTGTAAAGGCACAGATAATTCAGCATTTCTGATTCTCCTTCAGAATCAGAAGGAATTTAAGTGTCAAAATACTTTGCTGGTGTAGTATTACTATCTCCATGCATCCCTCCTCTCGACCTCCTCTCTGCCCCTCAAAATGCCTATCTATAAACTGGGGAATTATATTACTCCACAGGGATGTGATAAAAAGGCAGGTAATTAAGGCTTGTAAAGGCTCTGGGACTTTGACATGGAAGATTCTCTGCAGAGGCAAAGGACTGTCAGGAGAAATACTGAATTTCATTAGAGCAAGCATCAATCCTGGGGGCACGGATGCCCCATTTGCCCTAAGTACCAGCGGGGGCCTGATCCAGCCCTGGATAACAATCATTTAGATGGATTTTTACATACACGTAGAAGAGGAAACTAGGCCTTGTGTTGCATGGCTGGTGCATTTAACAATGCTCAGCAACATCCCTCCAGATGTGCACCAGGCAGGAAGCACTTGTGAGGCTGACTGAGCCCAGGATGTTTTCAGCTATTATGTCCAGGCAATCCATCTTGTCCCACGAGGCCACAGGTACAGCTCTGCCCCGGCCACCCACTCACAGGGTGCATGGTTGAGGAGCCTCAAAAGGCATCCCCCCATGTACCCACCTAGCCCACAGCCTCTGGACTTGTCAGGAACTGGAGATCAGCTCTTCCAATTCAGATCCAGACCACCACCACTGGTGCTGGCACTAGGGTAATTGGCTGCAAGCCCTCTTCCTCCTGCAACCCAAATGCCTTTAGAATAACCAGCAAAGGCAGCTGCATTAGCCCTCAAAGGGCATTCCTCTCTCCTATCACACTAGGACCAGAGCCATCTCTAGCAGAAGAGAAAGTAACTTACATGAGCAGCACCAGTCAAAGAAGCTGAAGAGGATTTAACTACACAGCTCTGTACAAAGCAAAATCCCTGCAAAATACTTGTCATAAAGCCTGAAACAGCCACACAGCTGATCCCCACGCATCTCCTGCTCGCTCTGAGTAATGCTACAACTGTTGCCTTGCAGGTCTCTCAGTAAAGCTATTCCAAGCTAAACCCCAGCCACAGTGCACTGGAAAATAAAATAATAAAAAAATCATATGGCTAAATCCCTGTACATCATCTCCTGATGCTTCTGCTGGGAGACCAGCAAGTTTCTTCTGAGCCAGTTTGTTCTAATCCACAACAGCTTGAGAGAATAGGACAAGTAACACAAATGAACAATGTGATGTTACTCACCCTCTCCTAACTTCTCTCTCCCCCTCCGCTTCCCTCCCACTGCTCTTTCTTCAGCCTCCTCTTCTCTGCCTGACTAGCCACATCCTCCTCCCCCTCTCCTGTCTTTCCAGGTCTGTAGGTTTACCTACACAGCCTCGGAGATTAAGAGCCCTGACAAAGAAATCTCTTATCGTGATAAGAAAAAGAAAACCTTTATCTGGCCAGCAGAATGAAACAGATGAAAAGCAAAGCCACTAGGAGATATCTGGGCTCAGCTCAAACTCCCTCCCCTTTCTGGGAGGGAATTCCAGGGGCAAGTCTGGGGTTTCCCTGTCCATCCTTCCCAGAAGCCGCACCATCTTCCACTTGGGCAGAGAGCCTACAAGCTGCTGCCAAGGGGTAGGTAGTTAAAGATGCCCTGGGATTTCCAGCATGTGTTGGATTCGCTGGGGTTGCAGATCCCAGCAGAGAGGCAAAGCTTTTAAGACAGCCATGGCCTTGGCAAACACCCAACAGCAGAGTCCCATGCATTCCCAAAGGTTAAAAGCAGGCAATGCTTTCAGAAGCCTTCTGCCAAAATGTCAGCAAATTCTGCATCGCTAGCTGCCTTAACAACTGATAAAAACCCTAATAAAATAAAGAGGCTAATACACCCGAACCAACATCTAGTAAAAAAAGGGAAATTTAATTGGAAATGTTGTCTGCAATTTAAATGTCAAAGGAGAAATCGTTCCTGTGCTTCCTGCTGTTCACACCTATAAACCAGCAGTTTCAGTGGCTGAAGAGGAGTGACAAGGAAATGTCAAGGAGGCGCTTGGTGTTTCAGCTCCCTGCACTTGCTGATCCCTGCTCTGTGGGGTGAACAGACACTGTGCTGACAATCCTGTTCAAGTCTGCATTCCCAGATACTCAGCCAACAGCTTTTTCCACAGGGTGACCAGAGCACTGCCAAGGATGAAACCAAGCTGGGGGCTCTCCACACACGGTTTGCAGCGCCCCAACTCCTGGGCCTATCTATGCCTCACTCCCACCATGCCACTGGGCGCATCGCGCCTTTGCTCGAAACGTACAGCTTCACCCACAGCTCTTCTCTGCAGAGGGACTCTCAGTAGAGGCAACACAGCCATGCACTTCAAATTGCGTGCAGTGCCACAACACCCACAGGAACTTGTAAAAACCTGACAGACCCCAGGAAGGATGCACGCATGTGGAAGGAGCTGGGCAGAAGCAGAGCCAGCTCTGCAGCAACTCGCACAGCGGCTGCCTCACCAGCCAGCTCCAGCCAAGTCCCTTTCCCCAGGGACCAGTGTTCTATGCTCACACAGACTGGAGTCAGCACAGTTCAGGGCTAGGGCAGCTCTGCTAACACAACCACGTTCTGCTCCCTAGTGAAGGTAAATCAAAACATTAAGGTCCCCTTGAAGAAATGTCACATCCTGAGTGGTTTTTATTTACTTGCCTGTGAGCAATTAGTTGTTTAGACAGACATCCAGCCTCATTTGTTTACAGTGGTACAACTGGAGGCATATTTCTTTTGTATTGATGACAAGTCAAACTTATTTCTTGGACTTTCTCTTTTGTGTAAAGAAAATGACACTTGCTACATTAATACACGGAATGAATTCAATTTCATGATCACACAGAAGCACATTCCCCCTTCCTCCCCCCACACTACTGTAACACTCCCACACAGCAACCCCAGCAACAGTGGAATAAGAGTCTTTTGTTCCCACAGATAAACTTCATGAAGGGTTTGTATGCTGGGGCCCCAACTCAGTAAGCACCCACACCACGTGCCTGAGGGCACGTATTTGAAAGCAACAGGGCATGGAGATGAACGCTGGTGGAAAGGTTGGCTGCACGATTACCAAGGTCACAGCACTGCATTTGTTTTTAAAATGATTGACTTGCATTCATGCTAGTTGTTGAGGGCAACAGGACTGAATTGCATGTTAAAAGTGA
>NW_008824934.1:4099431-4110500 GCF_000699105.1 Pygoscelis adeliae | reverse complement strand
TTTTCAACTTAGAAAAGAGCTTAAATTGCACCAGTTTGGAACAGCTCCCACCCAATATACTGGAGAAAAATGTTTTGATTAAACTGAAGGTTTGGGTGATTATTTTTTCACAGTGGAAGGGATTTATTTTTTAGGTTCAGTTCTAGAAAAACTGAGTTTCAAAAAAAGAGATTATGATTTGACTTCCATTTGGAACAAAATCACTTAAAATACATGTCTTTCCTGTGAAATTCTCTTTCCCACTTTTGACCTACTTGAATCTGAACACCTTGCTGGCTTTGCTCACATTCACCCACGCGCTGCCTGCAAAGTCTTGTGCTCTACTTGAAAACTTTTGCCAGGAAAGCTAAATAGGTTACAGCTGAGATATTTCAGCTGAGGTACAGTAGTGGAAGTCTGAGGGGCCCTGGTACAGCAGCAAGAGGGACCACACACAAATATAGCTGAGCCTACTCACAGTAACACTCAACATTTAGAGTAAGTTTGCATTCAGACCAGGAATAAAAACTGACTCCTTTAAATCACATCTGGGGTTGGAGGAGATGGATGAAGATTTTTCTCCCCTTCAAGTCATTCTGACCAATTGCCAAGAGCCAGTATTACTGGGGGAACCTGGCTCCCACCTGGCCCCTCCATACATGGAATTTTCACAACACACACACACGCCCTAGCCTGGCGACTACAGCAGAGCACTGGTTGAAGCCTTTGCCTCCTTTCACCCCATAACAGAGCAACCCTTGATTCAGCAGCAGAGACAAGGTGCTCCAGCTCAGCTCATCAGACAGGAGGTCAGGCCCCAGGTCCTCCAGCAGCAAAGCTGCCAGCCAAGTCCCCATCAGAGAGAGCCACTCCTGTGCTCTGCTATTGTTCTCGCCTCTTTTTGCATCTGTTCCTCTTGAAGCTGGATCAGGCTCCAGCAGCCACAGTGCAACAGCTCTACACCTCCCAGGGAGACCTTTCCTCTCCTCCTCCTCGAAGAGGTTACCATTAGCTCTTCCAGGGCTGCCACCCAAGAGCGCACCCCAGACAAGGCTTCACACCACTGAAGGGAAAGGGCATATTGTTTACATGAAAGCCTGGCTCAACCTTACATTTCAAATGCTTTTGCTCACTTTCAGCAGGCTATGAAGTTTTTCCCCTTTAAAAGAGTAGCTGTTACAATAGGAGTCACACCAGCTGACGCCAAGCCAAATAAAGCAGGCTATATGCTTAAAGGTCTGATTCCCACCAGGCCCCACTTTGCACGGTATCAGATCTCAGACTGGCTCTCCAGCAGCACTCACTGTAGCATGAGACATATGCCAACCTCAGCATTTACACCAAAGCTCCTTACAGCGCTCAAGTCCTTTTCAGGAGCTGGACTTGGGCAAGAGACAGTGCTTTCAGTACAACTCCCCCCAGCCCTCTCCATGCACTGAAGGGGAAAACCACAGAACAAGCTTTCCTGTCCTTACCTGCTTCACCTCAGCACTACAAGGAAGGGCCAAAAGCATTTTGATTATACAGAGCATTTGCAAAGCTCAAAGCATTGTTATTACCTATAATTAAAGTGTCCCATTTAGCCCACAAGGACCTTCTCTTACATGCTTCTAACCAGTGAAAGTGTGTTTTTAGAGGTGTCTCTCACCTTTCTAGACAAAGACCTTTTAAAAGCTGTTATTTGCTGAATTCTCAATTAGCACATCATTCCCTTCCAAAGCCTCACTGGAGCCTCCTGGAGCAAAGCAAAGCCCAGTCCAAACAGTACATCAAGAGCTACCACAAACAGCCTTTCCAACTATTATAATGCAGGTTTACATTCTGCACATTCAGCAGAAACTGCATTTGCTGTGAAGGTTACAGTTATTAAAATACACGTACATTGTCTATTTAGAGCCCTGAAATCTACAGCCTTGACAATTTGCACGCAGTCAGATTCTTCTCTCTGCTACACCAGCACTGTGCTGGTGCCACCCTAAATTTTAGTGGAAAGCTTCCCAGGTTTGCCGTGGCATAACAAAGATCAGCCCCCGATCGTGAAGGGAGATGGAACAGACACAGGTATTTTATTTATAAAGCCTCCCACTCTCTGCCTCCCTGCAAATCACATATCCTGCCAAGTCACTGCACACTGAAACCAAAATTAAAATACAATAAATTATGTTAAGAAAAAAGTGCTGAAACCTCATCCTCATAACATTTCCACAGATGAAGACAATTGAGTACAGAGGATCCAATTAGGAATAAAGAGGGAAAGGCTCAGAAGAATGATAGCACTCAGGGAAGCAAAATGGCCTTTTAAAAGGCTACATTTGCACGCAGAGCACAGTACCGGCAGGACGGGGGAGCAGCCCTCTCAAGGTGGGACGGTCACCACAAGAAGCAGCAGGTTTTAGCTGACCTACAAGTGCCAGGGGAATAAGGGAGGGGAGCTTAAGCCTAGCTAGGGTCATTCCAGCAGTGGAAGCCTGGACAACCCCCAAGCAAGCAGGGGAGTTGCTTCACCACTGACTTCCCTGGGTGCAGGATGAGGCCACTCCAGGTCAGGGCTCTGGGCCAAGACTCCAGAGCAGCTCATTCCTGGCTCTTCCATCAATCCTCAGGACAGGCTCAAGACTGATGAAGGGCAGAAACCTTCTCACGGCACCTCCTTATGGTGACAAATACCACTTAACAGTATCTTGGCAAATTAACAAAACAGAGTCTGTCCAGCATCTCGCTTCCCCAGCACAATGAGGTTTATACCTCTGTCCCCAGCCAGTCGCATCCACTTTGAGTGTAATCCTCCAAACCAACTGCATCCTTCCCCTTCACAAGGGCAGCGGGTGGCACAGGAGAGCCCTGATCTCAGCCAGGCCAGAGGGGTTTCCAGAACAAGCAATAACACTGTAGTCACAAAGCATATTGCTCCAGCAGCAGATGAAACCCCACATTAAAAAACCTCTTGCAGATTCCACTTGCCCAGAACCACACAGGGGAACGTGAGTGCCCTTGAAAAGTCTGTGATCCACCTTGCACTTACATCGTTCTGGAAGGCTATTCCTCACCCAAGATAAATAGCCCTCTGCTCAGCAGGGCATCAGAGTGTTTACAGATTAATTTTTTTCCCCTAAAGAACATCTACTCCATAAAACAACAATTAGCTGCACTCTGAATTTATGAGTGTAATTTGCAATGCTGTTAAAGCATGGGCAGCCGTGGCTTTCACGCAACGGTAATTGTTTGCATTGCTGTGAAGGAGCCAGAACAAGGCACACTGCTGGCTTTTTGGGGGTTGCTGGAAAAAGGAGAGACTGTTGTCCTTCATAGGAGAAAAATTCCACCAGCTTCACAGAGGCACGCACTGGTACCATTATCATCTGCAATGATGCAGTGACCAACTCAAAAACATTTGATTTGATTTCCAACAGAGAGAGTGGTGAGAAGGATTTTGTTGCGGGTTTTGGCTACCATGTTATTCAGCTTGGGTTACATCAGCAAGAACCAGATGAGGCAACAAGGACCAAAGGTGGAAGCTAAACATTTCAGAGAAGCAATAGTAATTAAAAGACTTCACATAATTTAGAAATGAAGGAAAAACATTAGGAGTGGTGTCTCCCCCACCAAGCTACTTTCTAAGTAAAAGTCAAAGTCTGATAAATTATTAGCTTAGAAACTTAGATGTCTCCAGGGGAAACAGGTATTAAAAGAGATGAGCCTTGGAGTTAATGGTGTTTTCACATAGCCAAGATCCCTAATAAAAGTGAACTCATTTACATATCCAACCACTCAGCACTAGCCTGTGCCAACTAACCAGCAGTCTCCTACAAAAGGTAAAAAGGGCAGAAGCACCAAGTTTCCTTTCAATTTTTTCCTCTCCCCCCCAGGTCTCCCAGCCATCGCAGCAGCGAGCTGCTCTGCCCGTGACCCGACCCAGTGCAGGCGACCACATGCTGCTCAGGGCCAGCTCCAGGATACCAGCAGGTTGGCTGGAGCGCTGGCAGATGAAAGAGGCAGATTTAACATTAGCTGGAGAGCTTGCAAAGCCAAGAGGCTGTTTTCAAAAGGAAGGGAAAAAGGCTTTCTAATTCATAGCCGCAAGGTATTTACCTTAATGTTAAATGACAATTGCTTGCAAAACAATATTGCAGAAACTCCCCGGAGGCATTAATCAGAGGTTGTATCTCCCAATCTCACTGAGTGTGGAGAGTGGCAGATACTTACAGATAGCACCGCAAGGCAGGGGCTTTCATTCACAGGCTGCCAGCAGCAAAAGCATCACACTCCCATTTGGGTTCTAAATTGGGAGCCTCAGCGCCTTTGTGGGTCTAGATTCAAAGCCTTTCTGTGGGTTTGGGATGATGACCAAGGTTCCAATCACTAGAAATCAGAGGGGTCTGTTATCAGACAAAGCCCTTCTGAAGCTGGGTGCTCCCAGGTCCGTCCCCTGGGTCCCCATGAGCATGGTCTGCTGCACCAGCAAAAGGCCCTGCAGCTGCTGGAAGAAAACAGCACTGCCTGCCAGGTCACTCCCATGACCGAGGGAGGGTTTCCGATGCAGAGAGGAAACAAGTCACTCTTCCCAGCCTCTCCATCTGCAGGGAGAAACAATCAGACTGACTCCACTACAGCTGCCTGGGGTAATGGGAGGGTTTTTTGTTTGGTTGGTTTTTTGTTTTTTTTCCCCTTCAAAGACAGCAAGGAGGCATGGGGAACAACAGCATATGGGAGCTGAAGCCCTCCTCCCTGGCCCCCGCCACCCCTCCTGCCTGCCAGCAGGCTGCACCCGCAGAAACAGATGGTCCCTTCAGGTCACAGCTCCTCCAGACTCAGTGTGTGCAGCCAAAGCCAAGAAGGCAGAAATAAATAGTGTGCAATTTAATGGGGAAAAAAGAATTTCATACAGAAGAGGCCAAGCCCCATCCGGCCAGAGGAAACACCAACAAGTCATGGAGCACTGCTACAGACAGCTGGCACCAACGTGCCTTTCTGCAAAGAGGGTCGGGGCTCTATCATTGCTTCTTGTTTATAACAGACTTCTCCAGCAGCAGCACTAAGCCTGCGCTTAGAGTCCTGCATCCCTCCTGCCCCATGGAAGCTGCACAGCGCTCGTGGTGGCTACATCAGGAAGACCACATTTGCTGTGATGCCAAAGACCTCACCCTGAGGTCCTCCCAGCCTCTTGCCACCCTCCCATCCCTGCCCTCTTTTGGGTCTCTACCTCAAGCTGCTGCTTGCTTCCACTATCACCATCAGCCCGCTTCCCCGTTCATTTCCCACCCTTCATTCCACCTTCTCTCCCCAAAATCCTCTCAAGATGTGCTGCTGTATCTGCTTTCCTGCAAAATACATGCAAAATAAAGTGTATTCTACCGAGATGGGGCTTTAAATCCTTATTCCCTTCATTGTACGCATCTTAAGGCATCATTTTGAAATGGTAGAAGCATGTCTACAGATATGTGCATCTTTAAGGTCTAATTTACATAAAAAACAAGAGCAGAGTGTTTCTTAGCCCCAGGGCACAGCAGATACAAGGAGAACACCTAATGTATAAAAAATGTTTGGATAAAACTTTATATAAACTCTTACATATGCTAATAAGATGAAAGACTATAATTACGAGCTGAATTGTGTACTGACACAAGCAGATCTGTGCAATAAACGACAGAATTTCAGTGTCCTCGAATCCAAAATAACATATTGTGAGAACATGCTTTCCCAGAAATCTATCTCTCCAGGTTCCTTTCAACACCTCTGGAGCACAAGTGATGCTAAGGGATGCAATAACAACTTCTCAGTTGGTATAAATTTCATCTTTATAAGGATCACCCCCTATTTAAGGGCACCTTTCCACTTCCTAAAAAGCACTGATAGAAGGTAATTATAAACCTTATCTCGCATGATTTGGATCATCAGCTGGCATTCATAGGAAAGGTACATCTAAATGAGGTGCGTATGTGCATGGAGAGGGACATTCTCACCAAGTTTCAATATACTGATCTTTTCATCCAACATAAATTTTTAATGCAGGAGGAATTTAATTTTGCAATACAAAGCGTGGAAGCAATAGAGTTTGTGTAAACAGCCAGCCACAGGGAGACTGCACTCCACAAATATGTACTGCCAACAAAATCCATTTCCACAGCCGTTTAATTCATGAGTTACTGTCCGTCGTGCTCAAAACAGTCCTCCACGGCACTCAGCCTCCCCATCCGTGGCGCCAAATAACAACGCCCAGGGCACTGCTCAGTGTTGCCAATTTAGACTGTAATCTCTGTACGGTGCTGTCCTGCCTCGATAACCTCACGCTGCAAAGCACACCCACGTAAAGCAGGGCTTGCAGAAAGCAGCACTACATCAGCGGCAGGGAAGCCACTTCTTCCCTGTTGTGACCTCGTGTGTGCATCTCTCCCCGCCCCAGTTACTCCACTGCAGGGTAGGGATGATAACTCCTCATCTCCCAGAGGAGGAATTCATTAGCGTTTCTTATGCCTCATGCATTAGGGTGATGAGACACAAAAAGCCCAGATCATCAATTTATTAATGACAGCACAAGCCTACAGAAATGCTAACCAAGCCAGCGGAGCTGCTCCAGATTTGCTCCAACATGACACCAGTCTGGACCTCCTGGCAACTAACACTTGACCAAGCTGATTCATCAATTGCTGACCACCTGCTAGCACCTCAGGGCTCCAACCTTAGCTCCCTGCGCTAATATACACGAGCCAGTCAGGCCATCCCCTAAAGTATTTACAACCTTTGCAGGCAGGACAAAAATGACAGAAAAAGAACAAAGAGGGGGAAGAAAGTCACGCAAAGATGGAAGCTGACACCAGAGCAGTGACAAGGCTGGAGACTGGCTCCCAGGCCAGGCTTGCAGCATGCAGCCTGGCCATCGCAGCAGCAATGAGAGCACTTCACCCCCCTCTTGGCTTGGTCTCAGACACCATGCAATCATCACCCCATTTTTAATCAATTTGGGGACATACTGTTCCCTTACAGCTATAATTAAAACTCGGCTGAATATTTTTTCCAGTACTATGAACTGCAAGGTTATTTAACAATACCAAACCAATCAGCTACCTTATGTACCACCCAGAGTTAACATGTACCAAAAGAAAGTTATTATACAAGAAATATGCAAAGACTGCAGTCTTTCCCAGAGTCCTTTCCTACCCCCTCTTTGCCACAGTGATGGAGACAGTCAGCACTTTTTTTGCAGATCAATACCGCACTTGAATGTGACCACCACTCCAATTATTGCCTCAATTACAGAGGCATGAGTTTGGTCCTGCACACCTACCCCTTTATTGAAAAAGCACCATGCGTATGCTGCCCATTGAAATGACACCTGTGGGGAAACATTAACCCACTAATTTGAAATCAATTTAAAGTCCATTTGCCTAATGACATGAGCACTGTAAATTATCTATAAGTTGTTAATTTATGAGAAAATGACATCAGAATTTGTTATTAATTGGCTTTTCCAGATGCAAGTTATTTCTAAAGCTTTATAATCCATGTCTCTTGGTGAGCAAACATTAAAACCTGCTTAATAAGATGCCTTTTATGCCAAGAAAAAGAGTAAAATGAGTAAACCCGCTCTTGTGAACACTTCGATATAAGGGTTTATGCATTCATCCTAGCAATTAGTGAAGGAGAAGTCATGGGGAGAGTGAAAAAAGGTCCTTTGAGTGTCTGTTCACATTCTTGAACAAAATTGGTTCCAACCACATTTGCATTTTTCAGAGGCAAAATTCCTCCGAGTGCAGAAACCGACACCAGCCCAGGTCACCTCTCCCATCATCCTTGTGCCTCCTTGGCAAGGACTCAGCCAGGCACAGACTGAGCTAAGAACCTTACCTCTCAGCAAATATTTGAGCAACAGACTCGCTGGCCAAAGCATTAGCAGGAAATTATTGTCAAAGTCTGTGTCCAGGGACCAGGTTGTGATTTCTTTGCTGATATGGCGGTATTAGAGACTAACCTTTCCTAACAACTTCAGTACATCTACTTCTAGTGTGGGAGTGCAGAGATCTTCTTCAGATTATTTTCTTGTAACATCATGTACCCAGGTCCACGAAAGTTAAGTATCTAGTCAACTAACTCCTATTTCAGTCTCTCACTCCAGTTGGATCTGTATCCTTGGTCTCTCATGCAGTACTCCAGGTCCTGAATTTCCCTCCTACCCTGCAGCTGCTTGGGAATTGCTTGCACACCCATCCACAGAAATCAAGTCCATGCAGTTTCTCTACCCCATGGTAACTAGGCAACATGACTGTAATTTTCAAATATTGATAACTACCAACAAAAATACAAGTGTAAAGAAATTGGGGTTTGACTGACCCAAAGAGCAAATACCCATGAGGAAACTGCAGCCTGATCCTGGACAGTCGCTGGACACAGATTTATTGCAGATGAGTTTCTTGGTCCCAGCACTCACCTTTACTAAACAGTCAGAAATAAAATCTCCATGCACACCATGACCTTCACAGGAATAAAAAAGGGAGCACAATTATTTTTGCTGCAGTCTGATGTCCAGCAAATCTTTCAGCACCGGATTCTCCAATTTCAGTACAATTTTAAGGGAAAAGACAGCACAGGAGCAAGGTAATGGGAGCTCAGCAGAGCTTTGCTTCAAAGCCCAAATTTCCACCTGGGGAGAAAGGCAAAGTCACAAGGTCTTTCCCAGATCAAGTGTCCAGCAGGAACTTGCAGATCACCAGGCCAGGCTGCTTTCAGCTATGTCTGAAGAAAGGCAAGCGAGCCCCAAAGCTGACAGCAATACTGCTTGTTCCACCATGGCGCACACACACGAGGCATGGGGTAAGCCAGCTCCACTCCCTCTTTTCTCTCCCTGATCTTTTTAGGACCCGATCCAAAAATCCCCCCAACAGCACAAAGACTCTCAGGAGTGCTTGTGTGCACGTAAACGAAAGCTCCTCCATGCAGGGACCCACCACCCCACGCTTGAGCGGCAGCTGGCGCACACAGAAAGCTCTGTTTTTGCCAAAATAGAAAGCTGCAATCTCAAACCTTCCCTCTTCCATTAATGCTCTATTTAAGTCTGTCTTTGAATCTGTCCATATTACAAACGCACCCCCTCTCAGCAAACCTCCTTCCCAGACAGCCCTCCCCTCTTCTCTGCTAAATAGATACTAAATATAAATATATACCAGGGAGAACTTGTTGGGAAAAAGAGGACTGGGATTTTTAAAAGCTTCCCCCTCCTTCATCTCCTCCACAAACCCCCCCCCCCCCCCCCCCCCCCCAAAACAGAGCTGCTTTGTTGTTTGCTTTCATGGCTCCCAACCGAGAGCTCATCCCTCCACCGCCGTTCATTGCCACAGCTCCTGCTGCAAGAGTGCAATGCTGGGAATACCCTTCCCTGCAGATACGCCAAGCGCCTCTGCTGCTCTTCCCTAGCAGATCCCAGCAATGCCCCAGCAGGTCAGGTGATGAATGCAAACATGCTGAAAGAAAAACTGCCAGATGAACATTGGCCCTCTTCCCCAATCCCCTAGTGAAACCAATCCAGTCAGAAGAATTCCTGCCTGCTGATATGCTAATATTTTAAATGAGCTTTAATTGGTTTCTCAACACTACCCGTGTCACTCGCACACCCCATGCCAGTACTCATCGCTGCCAGCCCCATTGTGCCGTATCTGTGCCCTGCACCACCACCCATACAGCCCAAATAGAGGAAACACTGGTTCCCATGGGGCTGGTTCTGCTTGCCTGACTTGTGCTCTGAATATATTTATTCTGGTATGAAATCACAGCACCAGCTGTTCTGATCATTTCACAGTTCTCATTTAAAAGAAAACAACCTTAGGGTGGGGGAGAGCAGGTAAGAAAATCCAGCAGTCCTTGTGCTGGCTGCTCTTAGGAACAGCACAAGGGGAAGGGTGCGTGGGTGAAGGTATGTGTAGGAGATTAGTGAGTCACACATTACCTTTAGCCAGCTAGCACTCCTCTGCAGCTCTTGCAGAGCTCAGTCTGAGAGTCCATTGATATCTCTGCAGCAACTGAGTTGTAGGTAACGTACCTGCACAGGGTCGAGCTTTGCTGCTGCAGCTGCTCAGAAGCAGAGGTGGCTGATCAGACTAGCTCACCTCCTTTCCGTTGAACACAATTCTTCCGATTTCATGCCGGCATTAAATGAGCATATCATTTGTTCCAGCTCTCTGCTTAGAGACGCTATGGCTTACAGTCCTCCACGCAAGTCAGTTGAAGCAGCAGGATGACATGCCTGGCCCTCAGGGGGACCTCATCCCTGCAGTAACCATCATTTTTCTCCATGGCCCTCTGGAGGACCTTGTCCCCACTTCCCCAGCACCCCACTTCAAGCCATAAGTTCCCCCAATAACACAGCCCTGCTTCAGGCTGGATCAAAATGACACTGTTCGACCTGTACTGCCTTATAATCAGACGACAGGTAACATTGCCAAGGACAAGAGCTCTGCAGTGTTCCCAGGGGAGAGACCAGTTGTCTTCAGCTCTTGCTACACCCCATGTTTTCACCAGCACCTCCTCCTCTCTCTCTCCAAATTTTCTCCCCCAACTGCCACATCCCTCCCAGCTCATCCCTCCTGGAGATAAGGCAGAATAACCAATAGCCTGATGCAAAGGCTCTTGCAGTTAAGGCACCAGAGAACCTCAACACTGTCTCTTCCCAGGTACAGTGCGAGGCCTTGCCTAGATCCCTGGGAGCATCTTCGGTTTTATGTTTATTTTTCAGTGTGATCATCAGGCAAGACAGCAAAGAGACTCGTCACCATCCATCACGAGCTTCATTGTTTAGTAATAAGATGTATTGCCCCCTTGCAGCAAAATAACACTCCAGCCAGAGCTCCCATTTGTTATGATCTGGCTGACTGGGACAGCTGTTCATGTCAATGCTGTAAACACTCCATTTGGAGCAGAGACAGCAAATTTTAAGTGCTAATAAATGGGACTGCAGGCTGCCGAGCGCACGCGAGGTTAGCGGCTGGTCTCCACCAGCCTTCCCCAGCCAGGCTCCTTGAGCAGCTCTGGTCCAAGTGCTGCCTGCCCACCCCAACCACCGACCCCCTTCAAACACAGCACAGGGAGCGGGGCCCTGCCTGCCG
>NW_008824934.1:4095338-4099411 GCF_000699105.1 Pygoscelis adeliae | reverse complement strand
CTCCCACACGTTCCCCCCGCCAGCACCCGGTTAACCCTGCTGGGAGCTGCCACAGCACAGCTACCATCACAGAGCACCCCCAAAAACCAGCTGCAAGGTGGGCAGGGAGGGTTTGTTATCAGAGTCAGTGGGGTAAGGTGGCTTTCCCAGCTCTCCATGAATGGGGTCAGGGCAGCAGTGCTGGAGGAAGAACTTACTTGTCTCCACATGTCAGGAGGGAGCTGAATCTGCTTTTCTGTAGTTAGCTTTATTAGAAATGGCCTCAGCAGATCAGACAGCAGAGAGGCGGCTTTCTGGAGAGCACTGGTGGACTTCTCCGGTAGCACACGATGATAACCTGTGGAGGACAGAATTAATGCTTAGCTGGGTGTCTCTGACCTGGTGCCCTCTGTGCTTTCCAGGGTTAGAGGCATGCTCTTATCTCAGGTTTATTACCAGCTGCACAGACTGCTCAGCCCTAAAGCTCCAAAGCAGCAAAGGCCAGCAAAACAGCCTCTGGCAGCAGCTAGAAGATGGTAACTGCATACTGGGAGGTCAGAGATGATCTGTCACCACATCAGATGCCTAAACACACGCTGGGGCAGTTCAGAGCATCCTTCTCTCCTTATGTAAGCTTCACTGCAGCTAGTGTAAGCCAGGCCCCAAGTAAACAGCAGCCTTCCTGTATTCCCAGCTAGCGGCAGGAGCACCAGGACACTGCGAGGGTGCCTGCACAACAGCTGGCTCAGCAAGCGCAGAGCCTCTGCAGAGCAGCCTGAGATGATGCACAAGGGCCTTCTGGCAGCATACATCAGTGGATTTCACTGAGGTCACAGCCTCACACATTAGACACATGTCACTTCCATTTTTACATCAGGAAAAATAAAGCTTAAAGACATACAGACAAAGCACTGGCAAGATTTCATGATTTATCATCACTGTCATTCCAGGCATTCGCAACAGCCTGGGTTTACCCTTTGGCTCCCTTATAGCAGCTCCTTTGAGAGGTACATGAATACCAGAGGCAAGGAACAGGTCTGCTGCTCATTCACACCTATGTCTCTGACAAACTAGAACCCTCAGGAAGACTGCAAGTGTTTAAAAAAAAACCCTGAAAGCCAGCCCACCACCCTCTGCAGCCAGCCTGAGAAACTGTCATCAGGAGCAGTTTATCCCCAAAAAGCATAGAGTGGGAGCACTGTGCATCATCCAGAGCTAGTCAATAGCACTTGCAGGAAAAAAAAAGCTGGCCTAGTTTTCACAGAATTCAGTCAGACCCCCAAACCATTTCAGCTGTCTGCAGGCAGCACTGTGTCACCATGCCAGAGGGCATGGACCGAATCTAAAGATAGGAACGGGTAAAGGCAGCAAACATGACCAAAGCAGCACTTCACCACTACCTTCCCTTGAGCAGCCTAGCAGCTTAAGAGTGAGTTTCTCTTGCCAGAAACTTCCCCCTCTCCAAACAAAGAGCTGGAAAGAAAATCCCTCAGGCAGCAGATTCTTCAGCACTCTTGGGCTGCATGTCATTCAGAAAACGACCACAAGCCCAGGTGACACTTAGAGATGAACCATGACTGCTCACCCTCTAGTGACAAAACTATATTGTCCATCAAACAAAAACTCCTTGAAGCAAAGCAGAGTAGCTGTGGCAGGCAGCAGCAAACTCATCATGCTCTCGAATGCCACCAAGGGACAGCTCGTGGCTCTCATCACTCCCCATAGCACGGAGCTGTTCTGCCCGCCAGTGCTCTATGCTGAGACAACAAACTTTGGTCCAGACTCAGACAGCCATTTGTAGGCAATTAGCTTATGCACTGACTGCTTGATCAGCTCATGTCCTCATTTTTCCAGCTCCTTTGTTAGTCTGAAAAAATCTCAGGGGAAGCCAATCTCATTACATCCTGGGAAAGGCTCCCAGGAGCCTGCACAAGCCAGCCGATGGGTTTGGAAATGGGTTCAAGAGGGAACACCCACATCCCTATTGCCTCTTCATATGCCTCTGTCCAACACTACACAGCCCTGGGAAGCTCAGTGGGACAAAGGCCACCAGCTAGAAAGGATTAAAAGCCCTAGCGCAGACGTGCAACCTTTCCTTGCAGTCACCTTGCACTTCTCACTCAGCACCAAGAGATTCAATTGAAAAGGTCATTAAAGTTTAAGAAAAAAAAAAGACTTCTGCACAGCTGTTTTAAAAGCTCACCCTGAATTTGCCCATCCCCAGACTGTAAAGGCTCCCATCCCTTCTGTGTCTGCACTCTCTGTGTTCAGTTTGGTTAGGGAAATAAGCTCAGATCACCTCATTTCATGTGGGAACTTCTTAATCACTCAACACCCATCACCTGCAGTGCTCCAACAAGGCTGCAGAGCTCTTTGGTGATGGGAAATGAGACATCAGTGCCCACACCTGTAGTTAAGATGAGCCTGTCGTGGTTTAACACAGAACATAAGCTAACAAGCATTAAAGTAAAGCAGTCGTGAGGTAGCAAGAGCTGCTTGCCTCCCTGCCAAAACCAGCTAAACCACAATGTTCTTAGTGCCACATTTCAGCTCACCCCTTCAGCAACTGGATGTCCTCACATGCACCCTCATTCTGGTGACTGAGACTGCCACATCTTCCACTGGAAGAGGACATGACCCAGCCTTCCTGACCACATGCTATCAGATCAGCAACCCAAAGCAGTACCACAACCCTTCCTCAGATATATCCCCTCTTGGCTAGTCCACACGCAGGAGTTACCCATACCTCCTCTCTGCCCTTATTCACCCCTTAGCAGCCCTTACTGTTGCCTCACAACCCCCTTTTCAAGAAGCAGAATCTTTCCTGTTTAAGATGGAGGACATTTCTACTGTGTGCCTAAATCACAACCAATTTGTAATTTAATTCAACCTCCTCTGCTTCCCATCACAAGCAGTTGTTTACAGTGCTGTTTACCAGCTGCTGCTTTTCAGCCCAGCCATGGCTGTACTTCACTGGTAGATTAATCGATCCCCCCCTGACTGACACACGCACAACCCCACCTGACAAAATGGCTTCTCTGCTTCAAAACTGGGTTTGAAACCAAGTCTTTGGCAACCTTTCTCACCCCAGCCCAATGCACTTCAGGCCTTATTCCTGTCCAGGCTCCTTCACTGCTTTTCTTTCTGCCAAAACGCCCATCAAGGTGCTACCGAGCTCCCTGGCCCTTCCTACTACTTGTTGCATGCAGCAGTCTGAACCAGGTTTTCACGCTGAGCTTCTGAGGCAATAAACTTGCTCTAACTTGAGGGGGGGGGGAACGACGACACAGGAACGACAACAAGAAATCGGCATCATGGGCCAACACTCAAGAGAAACACGATCCACAAACCTTCCAAGTTCCCACTGTTTTGGGCTCACTTCAGCTCCTGTGCTGGCTTACAGCAAAGGAAAGCCTGGCACCCAGCCTCTCCAGCTTTTGCTCATCACCATCCTCAGGGAGCACCTAATAGCTGAATAAACCACCATGAGGGTAAAAAAAAAAGAGCATCCCAGAGGCACAGCTCCCCACAGGTCTGCCAGAGCTCTGCTCACCGCTTGAGGAGCCACTAAGATGTGTCATCTGCAGGGTGATAAATTGCCAGGGAAGGGAAGAGAGTGAGTCATCCTCTTTGACTGACCTTTGTGTCAATCATCAGAGGGAGAAGACTGCTCCCGAGCTACTCAGAAACAGGTAACAAGCCATGCGGGGCTGCACAGAAACCAGCCACGGGCCAAGCCCCAGCCCTGCTCCACACAGGGCAATGCCCCCACAGGCACCGCGTACGGGGTAGGGTGCTTAGAGAGGGCAGGCGAGAGACAGTGAGCACAGCACAGGGGAGAAAACCAAGGAACAAAAAGCCATGCTTAAGATGGTGTGGGGGAAAAAAAATTGAAACCCCAGAAGACCCTTGTTTTCATCAGCGTGGCTGAGTCAGGCACGTGTAAGGTTTAAAAGCTCCCTATTTCTGTGCTAAGCCACCTGCAGCAGAGGGGAGGAGGGACAGGGGGTGGTGTTAACGATGGAGCGGAGGGGACGGAGAGCGGGACGGGCGCTGGCCCGAGGCGGGGCGAGGCGGGCTGCCACCCCCGCTCC
>NW_008824934.1:4079359-4094974 GCF_000699105.1 Pygoscelis adeliae | reverse complement strand
GCCGGGAGTTTCAGCCGTTTTTAGCAGCTTCCCCCCACCGAAATAAGGGGCACTAGCGAGCCCGGCCCCGCTGGTGCTGAAGGGGGGCGCGTGTCCGTCTCTCCATCTCCCCAAAAACCCTCCCAGGGCCGGGAGGGTGATGGAGGGATGGAGGCACAGCGACAGCATCCTGCGTAAGTGGAAAGAGCAGGCTCTGACACACAGTTTTTCAGAGAGAAGGTGGCTTTTCCCTTTCAAAGCCACAGAATTGGGGCTCGGGGTTTGGTTTCGGGGTGGGAAGGAGCCTGTGGGAGAAGGGGCGCAGGGTGCACCTGCTGCAGCACACCAGGGTGCACAGGCAGAGCCCCTAAATGCTGGTGGGGAGCCGGGGAGGCAATGGAGACCTCGCTGAGCCACAGCTTGACAGGAGACCGGAGGGAATTTGCTGTGCATAATGACTTCACACCAGACTGACTCACCTGGACGAGATGGGGCTCTGCCAAATCGCAGGCAGCAGGTTTCAGAGCGTGGACCATCAGTGTTAGCACAGGGGCTGAGCCAGCAGCCCTGCACAGACAGGCTCCCACAGACAGAAATGCAATTCCTTCCCGCCTCTGCCAGCTTGAAACGAGTAGTGCACAGCTGTCACCCCATGCAGTCCATCCTCTGAGCCCCTGTCCCAAACCCTTCCCCAGCCCAGCAGCCGTTTTCCAAAGAGCTACAGAAACCCTGCCCATCTCTGCCTGTGTCTGCCGTACCCCAGGGTACCCCTTTCCTGTGCCCCCATCCCCACATTTGCCAGCCCTGGGCACTCACCACTGCTAGGTGGTCCCACAGTCCTGCAAACTCAGAGAAACACGTGCCTCCTCCACGGTCCACAGTCTGCAAACAGCTCCCTGCCAGCGTGCAAGGGAGCGCCTGTTACACCTGCTCTTGGGGCAAGGGCCTGGATTTGTAGCCAAAACCAACCCCCTTCCAGCCTCGCTTGGCAATTTCCCAGCAGCAGGCTGGAGCATAAACCCTCCCCTACCAGCAATCCCCAACTTCTCATTAAAGGGACCACATTCCTCCTTCCTGTGGATACCGCGTTTTTCTTATGCGTCAGACTGTGACCCTGAGCCTTCCTGGTATTTATTACAACAGGGGTTTCACCAGTAACTTTGGCCTCATCCATAGAAGTGAGGGCTTGAAAACATGGGAGGTTTTTGCTGCGATGTGCTGTCAGTGCTGTCCTTTCCAGCAGTGTCGTTGCTGGGTGCAGTGTGAGCACACCCAAATGAGAGGGTGCGGGGAGCAAACCTTGCTCAGCACAGCTGCAAAGACAGGTAAATGGCTGGGTCCTCCTCCTATTCTGCGGCTGGCTTCTGCGTGCATCGGTTCAACGTGGTCCTGAGAGGTGCAGAGTAGCACTTCGCTGCTGCAGCACAGGACACAGAGACAAAACCTTGACCAGAAGTTCGTGTCAGGCATTGTGCGTTGTGAGAAACTGCGGTGCTGCAGGAGCAGGCAGATGAATCCCCTTCTTGTGGGGTCAGCACAGAGGTGCAATCTTCATGCACTGCAAGTAACAGAGGAGTAAAAGGCCTCCACAAAACTTGGATAAAGCTCCCACTCAAGCCAGCCCTCTTGCAGACCTGCATGGGATCTTGAGCTGGCTTTTCCGGACTGTCAGCTTTTCTGGATGTGGTAAGTTGGCTTCAAGGGGCCTGATTTCAGCAGCAGAAGCAATCCTGTGCACGTTGGGAACCGGTGCTGTGGCCTCACCCCCACTGCATTACTTACACACACAACACATGTCAGTGCTACTATGGCCAGCGCTACGCTTACATGCAACAGTGACGCAGTGATGAGTGAAGGATCCAAAGGTGCGAATGTCAAAATTTTTTATTTACAACAGTCTCCAAAAATCAAGGAACACTGAAAATAGTGAGGATAGGAGACAACTTACAAAAGTAACACGCGTACGTTACATCAGGAATTGTGCTACATCACTCTGAGAACCGACACTCTAAGGTCTGCACACAATGTGGTGAAACAGCAGTGCCCTCCCTCCTTGGGGTGCTCACACCTCTTCTCCCCTTGGCTTTTGAACCATCCTCCCTGCCATTTGTTCTCTCCTGCTTCCCCCTGCCAACCTTTCTGCTCATCTGCTTGTTGCTCTGCCTCTAGTCCTGGCCATCGCCCTCCTGTCTCCTCCAGTAACTGCCCAAAGGAGGAGTGGAGGGGAGAAAGCCAAACGGTCAAACAACTATGTCCTCAGGGTGGAGACAGGCCTTGAAAGACTTTTAGCTCTGGCACCCTGGGTACTAAGCCAGGGCACAGCAGTTAGCAGAGGCCTTTGAAAAGCGTAAACCTGTGAACTGTCTTGCATGCTATCTGGGGTAAGGAGTGATTTTGGAAGAAATGATCAAGAGACTGTGAGTTTGTCCCGCCTGGCTGCAAATCAATCAGCACAGCTTCCTTGGTGGACAGCGTGGGAGGATTTATACATGTCACAGGGTTAAATAAAAAGCCTTTTATAACCTTCCAGGAGGGCAGGTTGCTCTGCTAAGAAAATTCAGTGCAGGACAAGCTAAAAGAATTAGACGCCATGACATAAAGCAACATCCCAGTTTGCTCCAGCAGAGACAAAGCCAGGGGTCTCTGGAGACCATTGCATCCAGATTACTGTATCAGTGGTCCCAGTAACTCTGTAAGCATGCCACACGTCCTTCTCCTTGGGGGTATTTCCCAGGCTGGCTTTGCTCTGGCATAGTTTTAGATCCAGCAGGGATTGAGAAACACAGCCCAGCTCAGCCACTGATCCCCTTTCAGCATCTGCAGCCTTTGAAATTGCCGAGGTCAGTGGCCAAACCTGATGCCCCAGTTGCCTGTACAGAGGCTGTGTGAACCCAGCACCTCAAGAGGCACCACAATATAAAGAAACAGAGCGAGGAGACCTGGGTCTATTCCTTCCTCTGACACTGATCTTTGCAAATCATGTCAGCTCTGTTCCTCCTCCCTCCAAAGCTGATTTTGACACGGCTGTTGTGAGCGAAGACCCTCTCCCCGAGTGTCCACAGCCACGGGGAGCCTTAAGCTCACTCAGCAGCTCCACTGCAGGCAAGGAGCAGCAACACCAGCTCTGTGCATATATCACAGTGCTTCAACGCTGGGGAGCAGTGCCCTTCTGTGACTGCCCTGAGCTGGCAGGGAGGAGAGCTTCTGGCCAGGAAAGGACCCACTCCATTTTGTAGGAGACTGCACAGTTTCAGAATGACCCCCATTCTGAAAAATTAGTATCAACTTTTCAGAATGTAACCCTCAAAACAGGATTTAGTAGAAATAAAGGAGTGGGCAGTTAACAGAAATATTCTATTGCAGTGTGCTGTAACTGAGAACTCATGTACATTTCTTTTTAATTGCAGCAAGATTGTTTTGAAATGGAAAATTGGAGCATTCTCTTCCAAGTAAGAATCATAGAATCATTTAGGTTGGAAAAGACCTTTAAGATCATCAAGTCCAACCATTAATGCAGCACTGCCAAGCCCACCACTAAACCATGTCCCTAAGCGCCACACCTACACATCTTTTAAATATCTCCAGGGATGGTGCCTCAGCCACCTTCCTGGGCAGCCTGTTCCAATGCTTGACAACCCTTTTGGTGAAGAAGGCTGGTCTGCTGTGTTCTACTGTTTAAAAACATCAAAACTGACAACTTCGTATGAAGCATTTTAACTCCCTAGCTTCCTCTGCCTGAGAAATTCTCCCCGAGACGATTTCCAGCCACTTTTAGTTCAGACTCTGTGAGCACCTTAGGCACGAGCAGCTACCATGGAGAAGGCTGAACCTTGCTCAGCGAGATGACAGGGCCCAAGAGATGGTCTGGGAAACAGAAGAGTCATCAGAAAAAAAAGATAGGCAGAGATGTGGGAGGAATTAATTTAGGGCAAGCATCTGCTCCCAGAACAGCGCCAGACAGGTGAGGCCTTGCTTTTTATTGCTACTAGCATCTGCCTCAGAGCATCGATTCCCAGCAGGGCTGTCAGGCCCACCTTCACGTTTGCTCAGATAAACCCATCCGTTTTCTTACCTCTATAATTTTATGAGTATTTTCTAATCCCAAGGAGGACACTGCCTACATGGAGATGGATGTACACATCTGCTACTGATTTATTGTCTCCACAGATGCTTGGGGAGATCAGAGTGCTGTAAGCATTTTGGGGAAGGCTGGGTCCCACCTCTAAGCCTCTTTCACTCCACAGCACATGGAGAAAGCACCAGCCACCCTGACCACAGAGCTGTGCAGAGTGAAATGGTGAAGGGGCAAATGTCTAGTTAGATCTTAAGACAAGTGTCACGACTATGTTTAATCAAGTTTTCAGCTTACCAACACCCAGTGGGTCCTTGCAGTGAAAAGCATCACCTAGGATCATCTCCTGGGTCTTCTGACATCCTACTAGTCTGGAGTAAGTTCCTCCTCCTCTCCTTGCCTCAGTTTCCTTGCTGGAGGGGCACAATCTCCCCAATATACCTTTGTGAATCATCTGCTACAGCTCTGCACTTATCTCAGTCTCTCATTTTCCTTTCTGAATCGCTCCAGCCATTGCTCTCCCAGTACCACCTTGGACAAACAAGGGCAAGGTGATGCCCTGCTCCTGCTAGTGCCAGCCAGCCCTTCTGCACTGAGTGAGCTTGGGTTGGCCAGAGAGAAGGCAGGAAAATGATAGCTTGTCCTTTCCCCTGCCTGCTCCAGAAAACAGGACAGATCCTGTCAGGTGCCGGGAACTCTTGTTATTTTTATCTGCAGATCAGACCCAAGAGACATAAAAGGTTTTCCACTACTTTGAAATTAAACTTTGCCTTCCAAGAGTGGCTGAATGAATGGTCCCAGCATGGTGTGTCCAGAATCACTCCAGAGGTGGGGGGCTTACATAGCCTTTTTATAGTGAGCACAAACATGGGACACCAGGGGCTTAAATGAGCAGGATTCAAAGCACATCTGTGCCTTGTCTTAAAGACCTTTCAAGGTTTCTTCATGCTCATAGGAGGAACTTCCTCTAAGGGTGCACTCAACACCTTATTCTCTTGTCTGGTGACCTGGAAATACCCATCAGCTTTAATCACACCAAGGAGTCTGAAGCATTAGCTAAATTCAGGTCAAGCCGCCAGCCAGAGCATCCTTGGCAGCAGCACTAGGGCTACCTTGCTCTCCCCCCTGCTGCATGCACACAGCCACATGGGTCTCATGGGGCTGTATGTCATCAGCACACTGCCCTCTCCGCTTGCTGCCACTTAGGAGTGCTCAGGGCACCACCAGTAATTAAATTTGGAGAACAGACATAAGGAAAAGCATGGCTCACAGATCAATGTTGGGGCTGAACTGTGCACAGCAGCCATCAAAGCAGCAGAGCTTAAGGATAGTCAAAAATCCTTTCCAGAACCATTTATTCATGGGCACAGGGTTCATTATGAAGGAACTGGTGCAGATCAGAGGCAGGTGCCAAGGAACATTTAACACTTTGCAGAAAGGGGTAACTCAGCTGCACCGTGGGATGGAGAGGAAGAAACCAGGTGTGTTCTGCTCATGCTCTCACCCCCCTCACTGCTTGCAGCAGGATTACTCTGGCTTTCCCCTGGCATCAGCAAGAGTCCTGTCCTGGCACTCCTCTCTTCAGCTAACACCTTGGGGAACCTCCTTTAGGACAAACATTTGATCCAGTTTCACAGGGATGACACGATGTGAAGGTGTAAGACTGGCAGGGATCAGAGCCGGGATACACTGAGCCAAGCAGAAGCAGCTGCTGGTCTGTCTCAGCAGTGCAGTCCCCAGAACTTGGCTGGCAATGGGGATGGGCTTCCTGGAATTTCCATCTTAAAAAGGGGGTCAATCCAGACAGAGAACACAAAGCCACCAGGGACATGGTATCTGCAAACAAATGAAGTCAGGCTGCTTTCTGGCCACCCCCCTCTATTGGCATCCCTGTAAATGATGTTTAATGCATGTCCCAGTGGGCCCAATCCCTCCCCTTCTGCCAAGGACCAGATGTGCTGCATATCAATGCACACACTTAGCTATTTCAATTTTAAAAATATGATCGAATCAGTGATGCTTAAAATGTACTTGTTAATGGCACCAGTTTGTGATTTCATTTTACTTTAATATAAACCATCTGCTCTGAGCAGGCAGCAGCCACAGGCTGAAGCTCCGCTGCCCTCATGTCTCCACAATGGAGGGTGTCTCTAAGCTGCCACAGAGGATGCACCACTGTTTATTCGTGCATGCCACCAGGCATGGGCTCTACCTGGCCCCAGAAGTTAGCTTGTCCTCAGGCTAAGAGCTGACTGCCATGACCAAAAGGCTCTGCAGCGACCTCAAGGCTGTGTTTTCTCTCCAACATGAAGAGCAGAGGCAGTGACTGGTGAGGTCATGCACTGTGCAGGAGGTGGGACTGGGCACTGACACTGCCTTGGCCTCACTACTGTGATGAGGGAGAGGAGGGCAGGCCACTGAGGGCACCGATTGCATTCCTGATGGCTGTTCACAGACCCAAGAGATCCCAGAGAAAGGTATGCTGTCCTTTCAGAAAGAAGGGGAAAGCCATGCGTCCTGATGCCCCCCACGAATGATGAAAGCAGGTCACTGCAGGTGGTGCCACCCAACACCTCTGGATCCCACAATGACACCCATAAGAGCTCCTGTGCAGCAAGTTCACTGCTGGTCTAGCCTGGGCACAGGGCATGGCAAAGGGGTCCAGACAATGCTATTTCCCAGGCCTGTCCAACAGCTCACTACTGTTTTCGAAGGCTCAGGTAGTGAGGCACAGGCTTGGCATGGGGGTAGGACATCACCTCAAGAGCCATCGTTGCAATGCTGACCCTGGCCAAGGGGAGGGAAGGGTTTTGAAAGGGATAGATGGCCTTCCCAACTTCTCCCCTTTTAGCTTTGCGGTTCCAGAAAGCTCTGTTCATTAAAAAAAAAAAGAAAAAAGAAAAAGAAAAGAAGAAAGAAAACTGAGAGAAGGAGACCTCCTCCCCTCCTACTCATGGGCTCAGGTATTCCCTGGGCAGCCCTCACTGTCCATCATCCATCCATCACTACTGAAATAAATACAAGTTTAGAGCAAAACCTATTAGAAAATAAAGTGCATCTGGAGTTGAAAAACTTCTGGAAAAAGGAGATTTTTTTCCTCTTTTTTTTTCTTACAAAAAATATCCTTTAAAAAAAAGAAAAAAGAAAGGGAGCAAGAGGACAGAGCAAGTGGCTCTTGGCATAGGGTCTACAGGGCTGTCCCATTAGGCAGAGGGATCTTAAATCCGCTCTTCAGCAGGGCGAGGCAGATGCATAGACCCAGCAGGCCAGCAAGAAGCACCCCCGCCACAGCCTTGAGGCAGGAAGTCCTGCTGCGGATGAAGGTGCCAGGCCCCATGATGCTCAGCAGGGCTGTGCTCACAGTTAATGTGTACAGGATGGAGACTCCTGTGTTGAGGGCCACAATCTTCCCAAACTTGGCAAAAGGGGCAATGATGCAGAAGAACAGTGGGATGGTGGCAATCACTGTGGTGACGGCGCTCGAGACAATTGCCACACCCACGTGACGGACTGCTTCAATCGTCCTCCACTGGCGGCACGCTGTGGGGTCCTGGCAGAAAGGACAGCAGTGTTAAGGGGAGTGGGGACAAGCACATGGGGCTGCACTAATGTTTTAGCCTTTGAGAGGGTGGCTTAGCTCATGGTGTCCTGGTCCAGGACAAAGATGCTGTGTGAGTGCAAATCTGACAGTTCATGCAGTCACTGAGCACACTGGGCAAACAGCCATGAAGTTAAAACCCAGTAGAGGCAAAATCTGCTGGAGTTTGTGCCTCCTTTCAGCCACATCAGACTGACTGCTGGGCCTACACAACAGAGGCACTGCATGCAGACACTATACCTGGGATCGGAGATCCCCAAGCTTTTACGGTCTCCTTCTTCCCAAAGAGGGGAAAGATGTTAACAAGGCTGGAGAAGACCTGGAGGTCCAACACAGCATAGCAAAGCAGTTTGCAGAGGTTACAGAACGAGTGTAGGGCCATTCCAGCACAAGACTGTCTTCACTGGGGCATGAAAGGGGGTTGCTTTGGACACAGCTGTGGCCAGTAAGAAAGGGACACCCACGTGGGTTGGACCCTCAGCTGGGTTTACTGTACTCAGGTACACAAGCTCATATCAGTCTCTCACCAGTCAGCTGGCCAAGCAGCAAGCACCCCAGGCATGCTGTGAGGGTGGCAAGATGCATCCCCCTTTGCCCATCACAGCCTGTGGCACGGAGGGCATGAGGGGAATGGATACAAGGCTATAGGAAGAAAAGAGCTCACCTCTGCCTGGTTTAGTGGCAGGTTTTCCCCTGCCAGCAGGTAGCCCTCCACCAAGTGCACGCAGTAATCGACAGAGGAGCCAACGAGGATGGAGAGGGAAATGGCTTCCACAGCTCCCATTTCCCAGCCAGACCAGTACATGATGGTCACCACCAAGCAGACCACCCCTGTGTGAAGAAGGTCATGTTAGGCAAATTTAGAGGACTCTGGGACTGCTGCCCAGGCCTACTGATATGAGTCAATCACTGGGGAGTTTGGGATCGTACCCCTGCGGATCTGCATGCTAGCCAGCCTGAATCTTGTACTCACTCCCTCCTGCCCACAGAGGCAAACACTTCCCTCACCTTCCACTGGCTGCAGGGACCATTCAATCAGGTAATCAGACCTGCTGGGGACAGTGAAGCACCTAATTAAGTATTAGGCAAACTGACAGACTGATGCCAATCTAGACTAATGCTTGCTAAATGAATCCAAGCCCAGGCAAGCGCACATGCGTGCACACACGCGCTACAGGAAAGAGGGCCTTTTGTTTTGCTTGCTGGAGTTATACACAGGCTGAGTGCATGTACAGGTTTTTCTTAAAGGCAAGAGTGATGTTTGTTTGTGAGTCATGTGTGGGAGACTAAGTGGTTTTAAAATGACAGATTCGATTTTTAAACAGAGAAGTTTAGCAACACACTTAGTCCACAATATCATCAAATCACCAGCCAGGGAGAGGGAACTATTTACAAATTTGCTTCAAATACTAACAAAACCACTAAAATATTCAGCTTTTAAAATCTCCCACTGCTTGGAAACAGCAGCCGTGGTGCAGATCCTTGGGAAGTAGTACAATTGTTATTCAGAGCATGTGGGACTTAATCACATTATTATACATAACAGGCAGGGACAGCATTTGTGTAGCTAAAACCCGTATTTAAATAAATAGAGGGGATTGTGTAGATAAAACACACTGGGAATTAGACACACAAATCTACTTTTCCAATGAGGTTCCTGTGCATTTGTTGAGAGTTTCTCCCATTCACCTAGGTATATCAGGACTGGCTCCTGGAAAGCCAAAAGGGTTTACACAGAGTAAGAGCAATTCAGTTCAAATCACCAGAGACTCAGCAGTGCCACAACCCGCCAATTTCAGAGAAAGGGAGAGCTTGACACATTGGAATTGGTGTTTTTACCTAAAATGCTGAGCAGCACTGGCAGCAGGAGGAGGATGTGAGTGGTAAACACCGCCACTGCAGCCACACAAATAACCAGTGAGAGGACAAGACCGTACAGGGCACTCTGCACTCCTGGAAGAAAAGAGCCAGCTAATTTGACTACTGGAAGGTGACAGCTGGGATGAGAAAGGCACTGTGTCCCTGCTGGCAACAAGGCAGGCAGGGACTCACACTGGGGGAGATGGGAAGGGGAGGATGAAAAAGTAGAAAGCGGGTGATCAACTTCTTGCCTCTCACATCAGTAGGGTAGAGTCCCTTCCCTTCTCTATTTCCCTGGGCTCTGCCTAGGATTTTGACAGTATATACTGCTTGGGGCAGAAACAGGCTTTAGGAGCTTGCACAGCAATGGTAAGGGACTGAAGATACAACACGTGCTCATCAGATGGGACAGACCGTGCTGTGGAGATGTATCAGAGAGCGTGGGCTCCTCAGGTAGAGAAACGTGGCAGTCACTTGCCTATAATCTCCATGAAGATCTGCTTCCAGTGCTCACAGGTCTGGAAACCGTGCCGGAGAGCAGAGCCCTCTGGGAAGAGCTGGAGTTGCTGCTGCAGGAATGTCTCCCATTTCAGGTAGTCAGCATACGTCTGGAAGGAAGATTTCCCTTTGTAGGTTGTCTGTAAGAAGATGAACATGTTATTCTCATGTCCTGCTTTTTGGGGCAGGGTATGCATGGCAAGGGAAGAGGTAGAACAAGCCAGCTGGAGTTGCAGCACCAGGCAGAAGTGGCAGTGGCAGATGGGCAAATCTGCCACCAGCTCTTTGCCTGAGCTCTCACGGTAAGAGCGAATTGTGGCATAAGCAGCAACTTCTAGCAACTTGTGAGTGCAGGCATCTGTCTGCAACAAGGTACAAACACTAGCAAACACTAAATTATGGCTGCAAATGAAAGTGGCCAGTGCAGAAAGAGCAGAGCTAAACCCCCAGAAGTCACAAGATGAAACCGTCACAAGGATAGATGGCGTGCCATGTGCTCACCGATTCAAATGCCATGGAGATCCACTGCACCTTCCCATCCTTCACGCCCACTGCCCCATGAGAGAGCTGTCCGGGCAGCAGGTTTGGCTCAGGGATGTTCTTGCACTCAGGGTGCAACATCTGCAGAAAGGAGGAGATGCTGTAACCTGGAGAGAAAGAAAGAGCAAGGGATGGAGGACAGGACAGGGAAAGGAAGCACATCGGAGCAAGGGGGAAAAAAAAAACAGGTGAAAGTTGCAGGCCCCATTTGTCAGCAGCTGCTTCCCTTGCAAGTCTGACTTGCCAAAGCCCTTGAGGTCTCAGCACCAGAGCCCTCAGCTGCTGCTAGCTTGAAAGAGCACTCTGTGCCATCAGCACTGGACAGGACACTATCACCACTGTTTGTCCCCAGCTGTCAGGAAGCAGTACAAACAGCAAGTGCTAAGGAGCTGTCTGCCTGACCTGGCAGGGATTTTCTCCAGGCATGAGATTGGCTTTTGACTTGAAGCCAATATACACTTCCTAGACTCAGCTACACAACCCTGTGACCTCTGAAGTTGGAGGAGACAGTCACTGATTAGGTATGTGAAGCCACAGGGGCAGTGAGTAGCCTCATCATGAGATCAGGTGTGATTTGCTGGTTATTCAGGAGCTACTAAGATGATATTTACTTGTCCAAAAGATTGTAAGTGTATCACAAACAATACCCATGACTGGAAAGAACGGATGCGATTCTGTTCTTGTCTTCACTGGATTAAACCCCAAAGAATATGCACAGTGTCTTTGGAGTTAAAAAGACCATTTCTCTTTCTCATCTCCCAGAAAGCATGACTGGGGACATGTTCTAGAAGGGTGAAGCTGCCTTGGGAAGAAAAGGAGGCGGCAAGAGGCAGCCACCCTTTCTGGTTTGCTGTTGACGACCCCAGCTCAAACAAACACTGCTGCAAGCAGAGCTGCAGAACAGGAGTCTGATGTTCCTGTCCCACTCACTGTGTATTTCTCATCCCCAAAACGGTTGGCACAACACACGGAAGCATGAGGTGAATGGCCCATGGAGATGGGAGCCGTGACTTAAGCCAGGTGGAAACAGGCAGAGCTGTGCTGCAGCCAGGCCAGGAGAGCTGACTGCTGAGAAAACACCTCCCATCCCTGCACTGCCTGCATTTATCATTGACTGGTACCTCCCTTTCCTTTCCCTGCTTCATCAAGCTGGGATCTGAAAGTTTAAAAGCCCTTAGCAGCCACACTCCTCAGACTGGAGGGTGAGAACCAGTCTCTACCCAGGATCTCCCCAAGGACTCCGTGGCTGGTGTTAGTCCTACCTACCAGAGGGCAGGCACTGAGCCCCTCCTGGCTTCACCAGCTCCGTGTTGCTGGCGATGGCTTTGCAGAGGCGGCAGAGGTTGCCAATCTCTTTGAAGAGGTCGAAGCTGTCATCATAGATAACGCTGCCCTTTCACAAGGAGACACAACAATAAGAGCACCACACGTGAGGCATACACACAGCATCTGGCACAAGAAGGCAGAAGCTGAGTCCTCTCCCAGCTACACAGCCTGGGACTAGCTTATACAGACCACAGGTTATATGGTGGAAAAACCCACCGGACCTCTTTGCCTCACCAGATAATCCAGGAAGAAACTACACCCCACCCCCCCCCCCCCCCCCTGCCCGCGCCCCCCCCCCCCCCCCAAAAAAAAAAAAAAGAGTCAGGCAGTATGACAGAAGCACTGATAAATGAATAGCCACCATGCCATGCCCAAAAACATTAGGGTCTGCCTAAGGAGCAGCTCTGAATCCCTAGCAGTGCCCAGCACGTAAGTCCAACTTTCTGCCCGCTCCACTGCCTGCATTTCGCAGTGCCCCCTCCAGAGGAAACAGGCAAAGGCTGATTCTCACAGTGCCCCCAAATTAGAAGGCAGGAAGAACAGCAGAAAGCTGAAGTGCATCTGCCAAGTGACCAGAGCTAAGCATAATTTTTCTGGGGAAAGGCTGTGAATGTGTCAAGGTATCAGATCTGGAGATAAGCTGTTCCTGGAAAAGTCACATTTAGTAACCTTTCCCCAGAGTAATTGATTTGTATTTTTTCATGTTAATATTCATAACAAGATAAACAATTATAGAAAAATGTCAGTTCCCTGGATCTTTAATTTGTAGTGAGATTTTCATACTGAGCTCAAGATGGGTTTGCTTCTAAAATCCTCAGGAAAGCCAGATTTAGACTCAAAATTAGAAGGTTAGATATTGCACTCAGACAGGGATTTTTCCGAAAAGTCTGAAGTGATTTCAGTAAGGGCTTCCCAATCTCCATTATTTGTGAATTTGCTAAGACAGAAATGTACTTTTGGCTCATCACAATGCTACCATCTCCGCTATTCCATCTGTCTAGACCATTGGACCACACTGCCTTGGCTGTGGGGATTAACTAAACACCATCCAGGGAGACCGTCCTTCACTCATCAGCCCCGAGCATGCCTGTCCAGCATGCCAGAATGTGTGTACCATGTCTCCGATGACGTGGTTGTCCGGGCGTCTTGTGCGATTAACACCTCTGATACCGAACACTACAAACACCATGGCTCCCGTGTCTACCAGTGGCCGCACCGCTGGCTTCCCGCAGCCCATGTTCATGCAAGGATTAAATCCAGAAGTGGCCGACAGCTTTGCTTTGGGTGTTGCTGTCAAATACAGAAGAAAGGTTGGTTACATCATAAGGCAGCAAAAAAGAGGTCTGACTCTCTGGCCCAGACAGCCAGACATGGCTGAACAGGTCCTCATCAGCTTACCTTTCTCACTGGGAACATAAAGGATGCCTTTGGTGGGTCCATCTGGGCTAGAGCTGAGAAGACAGCCAGGAGGTGCTACACACACTCGGCCATGGTAAGGGGGCTTGTGCGACTGGGCGAAATACAGTTTCCTGTGCAGCAAAGAAAGTTTGTTATGGGGGGATCAGAGGTAGTAAAGATGATGTGTCCAAAGCATTACATGGAAACAGTCGTTCTCAGTGACAGAAGGAAAGGAAAATGTGAGCAACTCCACACCTGGATCCCTAGCCATTGCATATTCTGTGCTGCCTGTTCAGCCCAAGAGTTCAGGTGGATAAGGGGCAAGACCAAGATCGGCAATGTCTTTTTGCCACCCAAAGAAGCCTCCAGTCACAGTCCTGCACCTGTCAAGCCTTTGGCACATTAATGAAGCTATGGGCCTGCAAAATAGATTTGTAAAGATGGGGCACATCTGCAGCAAAGCAAGTCCTAGGGCCATGGATGTTACCAACTGAGGGCAGGGACTGGCACTGGACATTAGGCATCCCATATCAGCCACTCGGCTGTGCTGGTTTTGCTGCCTGGCCCTGAGTGGGTTTTGGAAGGTTACCGTGTTCGCTGCTGCTCCTTGGCGGCCACGTAGAAACTGAAGTCGAACTTCCAGCCTCTCTTGGTGTCACAGGACAAGGTGGTCATCATCCACTTCCTGGGGCTCGTCTGCTTAAGCAGCCCTACTGTGGACACACAAGCTGTCAGCTTCCTGGTGAAGTTACCGAAAGGCACTCTATACACCTAAGCAATGGATTAATGAAAACAGACACTTAACTCCACAGGGTTGCAACCCATTGCACATTAGCATCACACGCTCCCCTCCTCCCTGAGCACTGGCACAGCCACACAGAATGAGCACTGCAGGCACAAACCCAGCCAGCCCCCAGCCTGCCTCCTTCCCAGGGTTGGCCAGTGTGTGATGGGGCCCCTCACTACCCCCATTCTCTGTGGCCTAGGCTGAATGGTGGCTGCTCTGTCCAGGGTGAGGGACATCTGAAAGAGAGTCGTCCTGGGGGAAAGTGTGTCCAATATGGCCTATGCACAAGCAGTGTTGCCTGCTTGCCTGTGTCTGTGAATAGACAGAAGGAGGCAGTGGGAATCCAGCTGTCTCAGTAGCAGTTTCTACTAGAATGAGCTCAGCCAATGATGCCAGGCCTCATCTGATCTCCACAGACACCCACACTTCTGCTCCCATTGCTGACAGTCACATCGCAACAGCAACAGATAAGTAATGTGGCACTGCGAGGCATAATCTCTAACGATGCCAGGCCCTCGTGTTAGTTACCTTAGTGCAAAGCCCTGCAAATTTCACCCTGAGCTACCTAGGACCCCGTGGAGAAACAGGAGGAGGCTCTTGTGCTCACCTGTTGAGTGCTGCACTCTTGATAGAGGGGTCCAACATCCCTGGACTGACTCACCTGGAATGAAGGCACCTCCCCGTCTCCCGGTGACACCATCTGCCAGGGGGCAGGGACACTGGCATTGAGCGAGAATCTGTAGATGGCTGGCCTTCCCTTGCTTCTGGACTTGGAGATATACACAGTCCCCTGGAGATCTGCAGAAAACAGAAGGCATGAGGGCTAGTGGTACTTCTCAATCAGCAAATCCTACAAACATGGGCAGCAGCAAAGGAGGGTTTTTCCGGTCTGCTGTCTCCTCTGGGCCAGCAGGCACCACCTCTGCCTTCTAGCAGCACAGCACACCTTTCAAAGGTTTTCACAAATATATCCTGAGCTGCAGTAATTCCTGATGGCTTATTGATTCATGTCATCTCAGGACCTGGCCCAATAACTCTTTTATCCTCAAAATCCCCTGCAAAGCAGGCTGAATTTACTCTCCTCGCGGCCTGCCAACAAGCTTGTGACACAGGACTGGGATACAAAAGGTCTGAGCTCCTAGCCCTGTACTCAGACCAGGCAGACGAGAAGGATTTGTCACTAGACCGTACTGCCACCTGGGTTATAGGACCTAGAGAACAGCAGGCATTCAGGGGAAGGGGGATTGAAACGATGCCCCTTACATTCAGCACCAAGCTAGGTCTCAGCGGGGCAGGGTCTGAAGAGAATTATTCCTCATCAGCTATTCAGAGATCATACGATTTAGTTTTTACCTGAGAGGATCCTTGGGCCCTGGACCCAAATGCAGTCAGAGTTATCATGCCCCACTTACCTTGCTGCCCTGTATCACTTATGCTCCCTTTGCTTCCCCAAGTTGACCCTGAGCCCCTCTTCTTTTTTTCCAAGGAGGTTCGGATGTTGTTCTGCAAACTGTGGGGCTTTTCCTGAAACAAACCTGTCCCACAAGGTTAGTCAGG
>NW_008824934.1:4076607-4079336 GCF_000699105.1 Pygoscelis adeliae | reverse complement strand
CCTGTGCACACCACAGACTCTGCTATTGAACACCAAACCCTAGGCAGGGAACACAGAGCCACAGACCCCCAGCTGGTCACTGGCATGTGACCAGCACTTATGAGTAAAAGTAGTCAGTTTTCATGGACTATAAAGGAATTGCTCCAGCAGAAACACTCAGGCAGTTCCTGGCTAAAGCTGGAAATACTTTTCGAAATACTCCACTCCTACAGGCAACTCAACCATTCCACTCCCAATGTGCACCTCCCTTCAATGGGGTCTGTCCAATGTCCAATGAGATATTTGAACAATGTAGGCTTCTACCTCATGTTTCAGCTCCTCCAGCCCAGGGCTTAGGCCAGGCTGCAGCCACCGTGGTCTGGGGACCAGCAGTCTCACCTGAGCAGGTAATGCAGGAGATGCCTTCAGCACTCAAGTTGTATTTCAGGTCTAGCAGCACCTGGATGTTAGTGTCTGGCCGGAACAAGACTGGAGCACGACTAGCTGGATGGAGGCGGCTAGCAAAGAATATGGACAGGAGCAAAACAAGGAGAAAGAGCCCTGCAAGGAGAAGCCCAGGTAAGTGTGTGGGACCCTACATGCATCTTGCGCTTAGGACATACTCAGACAGCAGGGGTGTGGCAGAAAGATGGTATTTTCAACAGGAGAAAGGAACAGCCCCTAAAGCACAGTGGCAGCTGGGCTTTCTTGTAATGAGCCCCATGCCCAGATAACCCCATCAGGACTTGCCATTTCAGATCTGAGTGAAAGGAGAGGGATGGAAAAGTCTGAGTTCCTCATGCAGTTCCCTTAGGGACTGACTGTCCTGGGGACACTTCCACTGAGTTAGAAGCCATTTATCATGTCCCTTTTCTTGATCTCTTGTAACTAATAATCAAGGCTTGGGGACTGATTGAGATGCTGTCAAACCCTCTAAAATCCATACAGATGGAATAGCCCCCTCCTTCCTTACCCACAATCACCCATCTGCTCTTCACTGCAGACCACAGCACCCAGTGTTCCAGCAGCTCCTGCAGATGAATTATCAAGTGACCCCGGTTGCTCTTCTCTGCAGGGAGCTGCAGATTTTCTGGCATCACAGATACCAAGGGGACATCCCCCATTTCCAGGGAGACTAGAGAGAGAGAGAAATCAAAGGCAGTCTCAGTGATCAGTGTCATGAGTGTCTCTCATAGCTTTCTGCTCTCCTTTACAATATCTTCTGCAAGGTGCTGTACAACTCACTCAAGTTAGGAGATGGACTAAGACCCAGGCAGAGGCAGTGACTTGCCCAGGATGTCATAGGAAGCATCTTTCTCAAGTCACTGCCACATGGCAGCTACACTTCTAAATCCACAGTTCAGTCCAAAGCCTATGCTTCAGGCTATTCTTCCTCTGCCAGATCCCACTAACATTACCCATATGGTGACAGGGACACTGCATGCTTCTTGGGCCAAGCAAAATTTGTCCCTGTCCCACTAAGTATGTCTTGCAGCTAATTACACACAGCTGACCTCTTCCTGACTGCAGCCTGGCTTCTATTTGATCTCTTTACGCCAGCTCAGGGATGCCTAGGGAACTGCCCTCTTCTCTACAGGTGAGAAGTGGGCATTTGCTGTAGTGTTGCTTGGTCACCAACTGGAACAAGCTGCTTTGCTTCTTCACAAGTTACCTGATGCCCAGGGGCCCCTGGAGAAAAGCATCCTGCTGTTCACTCTGCTCAAGGGAAGGGAAGGAGTTATTTCCATATATTACCATTGCATGTGGCTCTGGCATACTAAGACGACAGCTCTTGCAGCACAGTGCCAAAGCTTAGCTGTCTGCCTATCAAAGGCAGCTCAGAGCCTGCTCTGCAGGGAGGGGGGTCTGCACACTGCTGTGGGACTGATGGGCTCTCAGCCATTGATCCATTTGCCTCCAGTTCCAGTTTGCTGCTAGGCCTGAAGGCTACTCACTGCCCAGACCACTCCCGTTGTGGGTTTTAAAAGAAAGATCCCAGCAAGTTTTAAAAGCCAAGTACAACAGAGCATGACCTCGTAAGCACGCTTATCTTCGATCAGGGCTAGAAGGATTATCTCCTGCTAACAAGAGATAGGGAATTTCTGGGCTCTTTTTCTAGGTTGCTTATGTGGTCTCAGGCAAGTCATTGCCCTCTTCTTGCCATGACGGAGGACGTGGTCTGAGGACGTGATGCTGGAGAATAACAAAGTGTTCTCTCGCCTGCTTCCCAAATGCAGTGCTCTGAATGGCAGGGAAGAGGGGTAAACTCTACTCAAAGGTGAGCTGTCCTGGTGCTATGGATTAGATGTTTCATGGCTACATCCATGTCACAATCAGTGATTTGAGCCAGAAAGTACAATCCACATTAGACCCAAGAGGATTAGCAAAGTAGTTAGAAAGCATGTATCAACACCCACTGAAGATCTCAAAGCAACTTACAACCATTAGTGAGTTCAGACTCCTACAACCTCCTGTGACAGCACCATCTTCAGCTTAAAAGTAGGGAAACTGAGGCATGGACCAGTGGCAGGGACAGGAAGAACTGCAGGATGAACAGGGCAGTGTGGTCCCCCTGAAGGCACTATACAGCAGGCACATACCAGGCTCCTCCTCCACACTGAGCAGTGGGATGTCATCATCGAGATAGGGAAGCGTCTCTCTGCCTGCTCTGGAGGTGGCCTCTGAAGCAATGAAGAGATCTTCAGCCAGGTGCAAGGCACTCTTTTTGGTGCACTTCTGACTGCAGCTGG
>NW_008824934.1:4049675-4076571 GCF_000699105.1 Pygoscelis adeliae | reverse complement strand
AAGAGACAAAGGCATGAGTTTTAAGCCACATACCCTGCAAAGAGCTACCAGTGGGCTCCCTCAGTGACAAGGACAGCAGCAACAGCCTGCTCCAATTACTTGGAAAGACAACAGGCAGTGCCATGAGCAATCTCCATTGTTAAGTGCTAAGAGGTCAGGGGCTGAGCTGCTATGTCAAAGCAGTAGCAGGCTGAGGTGGATACACAGAGCAGGGCTGAGCCATGAACACTGGGCGCTGAGTGATGGAAGTTTCAGCAGTTCATCTCCCTGCTAATGAATTAAACTAGGCCAGGTCACCTGCACTGATAAAGAGCAGGGAAAGGGGAAACGTGCTGACTTTCAAATACAGATCTGCATGCACTGCTTGTGCTCGCAGGCAGGAGCAATGTTGATCTGTCTGCCTTGCAGGGCCTGTGTCTCCACAGCTTGAGGATTTAGCTGTGCAATAAGTGCTCTGAGGACACAAATGGCTCCAATACTCCATGGGATTCAACGAAGAGGTATGACTGGCATTGCAGAGTCTGGCTCCTGGGAGGCACCTGTGCGTACACCAGGGGGAGTAAGAATGGGACCTGGCCCTTCCATTTTGCTCCAGTCTGGAATAGCAGAAGTTAAATTTCCCTTCTGTCAGAGACTAATGGAATGGCAAAGCCAAGCTGCCTGAGGGAGATGAGGATAACTGAGAGGATAGGGCAGGGATTTGCACACTGCCTTGGCCATAAGTTCCACAATAACTTCCCACCCACACAAGGAAGCTCCAGGGCTCACCTGGTTTGGCAGGAGCTCTCTAGCGGGGACATATAAAGGGTCCATATTCCAAGAGCAGCTGGCATGGTGAAGAGCACAGCTACCCAGCAGCAGGACACAATCAGCGACATAAAGAGTCCAAAGTCATGCACGGCTGGGATCTACATAAAGAGAGAGAACATGGAGTTGGGATCAACGGGGGCAGGAGACCTGCAGAGACATCAGGCCAGAAAGAGATATCTGGAGGAACCTGAGAATAGCACATGCTGACCTCAGTCATGGTAGTGAGCAAACCTGGTAGGTACAGGGCTGAGCTGATCAGTGGCACAGGAAATATTGCCTTGGATGCTGATACAGGGAGAGTGTCCACTGCCTTAGAGCAGGTAAGGGACAGCCCTCTAGGGCAAGCAAGTCCGGCATGCCCCTGTGCTGGATGAGAGGGCAGAAAGACGGTGCTGGCAGCTTCCCTCTCTATTAGGGCCTCTGGCAGAAACAGAGAGCCCCAAATCCCAAAGCTGCAGTGTACCTGAGAGAAGATGTTGGCAGCATATGCTGCAGCTGTGGTCAGGGAAGTGAAGAAGGTGGCCTTCCCTGCTGTCTGGATAGTATGGATCATGCGCAGTCGCAGGTCCTTGAGGTGGGTGGCTTGGCGGTAGGTGTTGATGAAAACAAAGACATCGTCAACCCCTGGGAAAAGAGGGGGGAGATTTTGATACTTTGCTCACAGTAGGGACACGTGCTAAAAATCTAATTTCCCCTCAACATCTGACCTGCAAATATTTCACTTACAGGTAATGGAGGGAAAGGGCTTGAAAATTCAGTCTGTATTTGCCACCATCACCTTTCTCTCTCCTGCAGGCAGGAGTTATGGCAAGGCAGCACAGGTAGCTTTTGAGTAAGGACGTGCTTACCAATCCCCACAATGACAAAGGCAGCCACACCATTGAGTATACCCAGGTACTGGATCCCAAATACGACGTGGTACAGGAACAGAGCCACCAGGCAGCTTAGCCCAATACTGGCAATGCCAAAGAACGACAGGAACACTATAGGAAGAAAGGAACATGATAAAAATAGTACTGCTGGCTGCCCCCTGGGAGAACAGACACCTCCCACCTGCCCTGTCAGAACACTGGTTCCCAGGAGTGTGTTGGTGACAGAATAGCTCAGGGCTACAAGAGTACCGCTTGCAGACTCCTTCCCATGAGGCCCATCCATGACATTACATCAGCTTTACACCAGCGTTAGTAAGATGGGAATTTGCATCTTATTCCTGTTCTCCTGTGAGCCTTCCCCCCGCATCCTGCCCACAAATCTCTGCTCTGGAGAATCAGAGTTGCATGACCTTCTGCATGCTGCTGTGCCACAAAGTCAGGCTGATGTCGGCATCAGAGCCTCTCCTGGGGCTTGCACAGACACAGGGAGTCATGGCATATTTGGCTTTGTGTGAGAGCAAGGCAGCTGTGACTGCAGCCTACCTGAGCAGGACGTAAGGATGTAGACCAAGACAGCTATGCAGCTACTGCTGATGAAGGCCAGCAACATGTCATTGTTGAAGGTCCTCCTCACTTCATAGTCAAACAAATCCGTCCCTCCATACAGCACCTGGACTTTGCTAGGGTGGGAAGATATGAAGGAAGGAAGAGGAGTAGGCAGAGTTGAGTGTAAAGGGAGCAGAGCCAGGGGATTTAACAAAGCACAGTGTCTCCCCCAGAGCCAAAGGAGATCACTGCTCTAATAAACTTGGCAGTTCTCTGAGGAAACAGCTGAGAGTGGTGAGAGCAGGTTGAACAAGGTTGCTGCTGGAGGTGAAGTTCACACAAGAAGGGAGAAAAATAAAAGAGCAGGTCTAATATTTTTAAAATTCCGCCAGTGCATGGTGGGTCTTTGGCACTAATAGACTTCTTGCTGTCAGCAAACAGCTCCTGAAGCCTCCAAAGCCAATTCCATCTGGAATCCTAATCATTGCTTATTATATTAAGCACAAAGGTAATAACCAGCAGATGCAGGCAGAGTGATCGCTTATCAGAAACCACATGATTTACCAGCTTCTGCTTCTGGAAGCAGGCTCTGAGCGGAAGTAATCCAAAATAATTTAACCAGGAGTACAATAACACTGCACCACAGGAGGCTATCAGGAATCCGAGCTTCAGAACCGAGCCTTGGCCCCAATTCCCTTTTGGCTTCCCAGAACTGCAACCCACTCTGCCAGCCTATTGCTGAGAATGCTCTGTGGCTGCCTGCTTTCAGGGCTGACAAGGGCTGGCTGCATTTCACTCTGCTTTTGAAGATCGGTATCCCTTCGCTCTGGGAGCTATTGAGATTCAGAGCAGTAGAGAGCTGGAGACTGAGAAGGTGCACTGACACTGGGACTCACTGCCTTCCCTCAGCTGTCTGGATACTGGGCTACTCTTTTAGCTCTACTTTACCATCTCCCTCTCACAAGCACTGAGCAAAGCTCTGTTCAACCAAAGTCATACAGACCTGGTGGTGAAAAAAAGCCTGCATTTCCTGAAACTTATCCTGCCCTGAAACTCCCCTCCCCACCTCTCTGTACAAACTGCAAACGCTTCTGGAAGGAATTACACTGGTGCGAGCAAAAGCAGAATCAGATCCACAGGTTGACACCTTGAGTAAGGACCATTTCACCCCCTGCATCAGACCAATTGGGGCCAAATTCAGACCAGGAAGGCAGAGAAGCAGCTCTGTTGGAGCCAGTGGAATTGGACTTGTGAGATGGAAGCAAACAGATCAATGCCAGACAGGGGCTGAGTGGAAAGGCAGGCACTGGATTCAATCTTTGGCTCCCTTTCATTGTCTCGATTGATGTCTCTGGCGTGTTGCTGCAGTAGGAAGTGGCATTAAAGGGAAGCATATGAGTGGTTTTCTGCCATATGCTCCCCACCCTCATTCATAGCACTGTGCCTGAGCTCAACTTCAAAGGAGATGCTTTTTCTCCTTCATCTGGAGCATCATGCTGTGGCCACTGTTTGAGACTGACCAGCAGTCTGAGCTGGCATGTCAAGCTTTCCGTGCCTTCCAGGTGAGACTGAATGCTGCAGGGCTATCAGAGCGGAGCAGGCATGTCTGCCCCGCGTAAACTTTAAGACAGAGCTTTTACACCCTGAAGAGCCTATTCCATCCACTCCTTTAGTGCAACAGAAAGCACCATCCTCTCTAACCTCTGCCTTTCCCTGCTCTCACCCACTCTCAGCAAGGCACCTGCCCTGTCTGCACAGACCCTCACCTTGTGGATTGCTTGGCCAGCATGGCCACGTAGGTGATGACAAAGTTCTGGAACTTGTGGCGCTGCTCCTCCCAGCGGTCCTCCACTGAGTAGTAGTTTGGCAGTGGTGCCCCAAAGAGGATTTCACTCCGCAGCAGGGAGCTTTTCATGTTCTCGGCAGACAAGCCCTCATCCACATACCAGTAGAATTCGGGGTGGGTCATGGCCAGCTCCAGGGACCCTGCGGGAGAAAGCAGCGTCACTTTTCTTAGGTCCTGCTTAGTTGACTTGGCAAGGCACAGGGTCTAGTCTGACAAAAGGAAACTGGGAGTGATCCTGTCTTTCATCAGAGCGATGCTGACTGCTGCTGCCTTGCAGAAAGCAAGGAGGGCTGGGGAAAGCCGGATTGCAAAGACTAACATTCCACTTCTGCTTTGTGACTCTGCTTGCAATGTTGCCTACATGCAGTTCCCCATCAGAGACGCATCTTCCACCTGACTGTGATCTGAACCACAGCTCCCCCAAACAGCAATGCACACAACATCCCCATCAATACTCCCACTGCTGGATGCACTTTGTTCTCGTACATTGGGCCAATATTTGCTCCATCATACTGGGAAGCACAAGAGCTAAACAATGCCCATGGAAGATGAGGAGTCCTGGCTCTGCTGTGATCTGGTACCTCTGCCATCTGATGGTGTGAGGCACGCAGAGATGGAGGCACTAAGCTAGCTCTGAGTAAGAGACACTGCCTGTCTACCCCCAAAATCCAAGTTCCCTTGAGTTCACACCAGAAAGTCCCAGAAACTATGCTCTTTCCTGTTTTGGTAGCAGAACCGTTACTCACACTGGAGCAGATGGAGTTAATTCTTTGCCTGCTCCCTGTATGGCTCCTGGACAGCTATCATCTGCAAGCCTGTGCTTGGGAGACAGATGGAGGCTTCATCCCACAGCCACATCACACCCACAGACTCCTCATGATTCACCTCTTTTTTCACCATCCAGAGCCTCTGCTCTATTAGACGGGCATAGTACAGGGTATGGAGCCAGGAGGAGGAGGCAGGGCCTTCCCTCTCCTCTCCTTATAGAAGCCTTTCCAGCTGGTGACTCACAAGTTGCCTTTCAAGCTCCAGAGCAGCCCACAGACCTCTTTTATTTGCTCCATGGTGCAGGGAAGCTCATCCCTATTGTCTGTCCAAGACCTGACATTCCTCTAGTTAACCATAGTCTTTCACAGGGGACAAGGGTCAGTAGAAGGCATCTGTACAATGCAGGACTCTCTCTCATTTGTCCCTCTTGCTCGCCTGTTGGGGCCTGTGTGACCCATGACTGGGGTTGCAGGGGCTTTGCTGAAAGGGTAGAAGACTGGTCCTAGCGCAGAAAAGACGATTCCTCAAGGCACAACATGGCAGCATCTTCCTCTCTGCACAAGGCAGTCACCCCTCTTAGTTGCACACCAGTAAGTGACTGCCTGAACTTGCAGGAGATTCATGCCTTAAACATGCCAGCCCTCACCCACGGCCCTCAGCTCACCTTGGATGTCAGCAAGGTCTTGTCCCATGCCATCATAGTATATCTTCCCTCCTCTCTCAGTGGGAAAGAAGTAGGTCATGAGGGAGCTGGGAGGGGAGCAGTAGGAATAGGAGCCCAGGGGCAGGTCCTTCAAGACTTCATGGGGCTTCCAGCAGAACTCCCGGAAGCGAGGGTGGTCCATGATCTTGCGCTCGACCTCATGGATGGTAACCAGGCGCTCAGTGGTGAAGATGTTGTTTTCAGAGTCCCCCCGAGCCAGAAAAATGAGCTCGATGCGCCAGTGGGCATGTGTCTGTGTGTTGGCACTGATATAAGTGCTGGAGTAGTCCCAGCGTGGGGCACCCCTCCCAACTTGGGAAGTCCAGTTTCCTGGGTTCAGGTGGGCATGGGGCTTGGGGGAGCTTGTCCTGCCCGCTGGGGTGCTGCGCTTGACCCGTGCACTGACCCCGAGATGGGAAGCATTGAGGTGAAGCTGCTGGAGCTGCTCAAAGATGAGCCTCTGCAGGGTTTCAGAGGTGAAGTCAGCCAGGTCCCGGCGGTTCCTCCCCCATGACCCAAACTGGGACTTGAGGGCCAAGGCAAGCGCATCAAAGCGCTGAGAGGACTCATGGTTGCGGATCTCGAAAGCATTGTAGGAGATGTCAATATCCAGGGCTGGGTAGTGGAGGAACATGACAACAGCAAGCACAGCAGGGATGGCACAGCCCAGGAAAAGGATTAAGCCAGCACAGTACGGGTTGGTAAATACCCAGCCAACAATATTCCAGAAGCCAGACACGGGCAGCGTGACACGCAGGGGCCTGACTCTGCATGGGCTCTTCCCACACAACAGAGCACCCTCCCGCCTCTTCCGGGAGCTGAAGGCTACCTCTTCATCTTCCTCATCTAGCCAGGCATCCTGTAACAAGGGGTCATCCTCTGTGTCCATGTCCAGCGCCTGCACAAAAGGGTAGAGAAAAGCAGTCAGCAACGCCCAGCACTGGGTGTCACCAGGCACAGCCATGAATCCATAGCAGTTGCCAAAGGGTCTCAGCAGCAGAGCCGGGGAGGAAGGCACACTCCAGCTCTCTCAGCCCTGTGCCCTCAGCAGCAAAGCATGATTTGCTACAGCCACTGAAAGAACAGGCTCGCTATGGGGTATCCCACACCCTGCCTGACAGAGGAACCAGAGAGGGAAGTTCAAACTACAGTCCCAGAGCTCAGTGCTCTGGCAAAAGAGGGCTCTGCCTGGCTCCAGGAACACCAGGCATAGAGATGGCGGGGGATTCACAGTACACTGCTCAGACCGCAGCAGCAGGAACATTTAATTAGCTAACCTGGTTCTTATGCCCAGGAACAGTTCATGCTACCAGATGAAAAATGCAAGAGAACGTATCTTCCTCTCCTTAAAACTGACAGATTTTCCCCCAGCTATTTATAGCTGTACTCACCTTTCCCACAAAGCATGCGTGTGTGTGCACATGCAGAACCTGAAGCACATGCACCCATACCTGCAGACACACATGTATGCATGTACTTGCACATACTGACCCCCACAGAGAGCTCACTGTAACCCTGCTCTAGTCCCCGAAGGGCTATCCACCACCAGCGTGGGAAGGGAAAGGGCTGAACAGCCCTGCTTTCCTTCCACCCCTGCGGGATGTTGTTTATGGAGTGAGTTTTCCCGGTTCCTATGGAAAAACCAGGAAACAAAAGCAGTCACTGCTCCCACGGAATGACAAGGAAGAAATTCTCCCTGATCAGCCCACACTTGGGCAGGAAAGAAAGAAAAGGAGTCTTCCTGGGAAGGTGGTCTCCTTTGCAGGGGGCTGCCAGCACACATAAGTTCTTAGACTTTCCCATGTGCCCCTCCTGGGTGTTGCATGGAAGCCTCTCAAGCCAGAAAGCCAAAGGCGGTGGCCCCTGAGAGCAAGGCCCAGAAAGCCCAGACCCTGCAAGTGTCCCTCCCTTTTCCCGCTCCTGGCAGCAAAGCCTGCAGCCCCCCGTCACTGAATGAATGAACAGATTCAGTTCCTTGCTTGACCCTGATAGTTGCAAGCAATTTACACACAGGCCAGAAGCAATTTACAAGCTTTGCTCCTAACCAGTGTTTCTATTTTAACAGGACTTCTATCAGCAGTAAGATGAATTGCCAGCACCCCTTAACTCTAGGTCCTCAGAAGACCTGGGAGCTGCCTGTACTTGGCCTGAGAGGAAAAGCAATGGGGCAGAAATGCTCCCTAGCAGAAGAGAGATGTGCAAAGGAGCAAGGGTCACAGCAATCTCCCTGGCTCTGGTCAGCCTGGGTGATGCCTGTGGCTTTGCTCACAGGGAGTTCATGGGAGCTACAGCAGCTCCCATGGGATTCGCTCTGGTCTGGACAGCATCTGTGCAGGCAGGCTGGGCAGAGCGCTCCCAGTGTTGCAGAGCCTGTGGAGAACAGGGAACCTCTGAGCTCTAGCCTCCCTGCTCCTGCCCACATCAAGGAAAGCACAAATGTTGATCAGTGGCTTTAATCTGCAACTGACATTTTCTCAAAACATCCCACCCTTCCTGTCAGTGTGAGAGCAGGGACTCTCCCACCCCCTTGCTGTGGTTAGGCTCATGCAGCTGGCTCACCCACCTCAGCCAGGCTGCAGAGAGCTGTGCAGGAGGGCATGTGTAAGCCTGTGCTGAATCCTCCTCCTTGCTCTGCAGTCTCACAGTCCAAAAACAGATGGGCACCACTGATGGCAGATGGCCACAGTCCCTCTTCTGCCAGACCTCCACATCCTCAGGAGGCTAAGAAATAGGGTGAGGAGAGGGTGGCTCACAAAACTCTGCTGTGTTTCCCCCTTCACATGTAGGGCTGTTAGACAGCAAGAACAAAGCAAAGGGGGGGTCTTTTCAAGTCTCTGGAAAGGTTAGGAGAAATCTAGCTGGCTTTAGTCTCCATTAAGATTTCTTTAGAATTATGCATCCTGAACATTAAACAGCCAGGGAGCATCCGAAAGTTCCCCTGAACAGCCACACATTGCTGCATGAGCCTTGGGCCCTGGGGCAAGGCCAAGAGCATACAAACAACGCTGCCCAAGACAGCGACTGGTGTGCAGATGCTCCTCCACCTCAACTTCATGGGCATGCACACCCATGTGCTCTTCTATTTTTGCTTACAGAGCGCTTTATTTGCATCATGACAGAGAGGAGGCTTTCCCAAATCCCTGAATCTGCATATAAATCCTCTCCCAGCTGCTCCTTACTGCAGTTTTGCCTTCTCTCCCACACCCTACACTCCCAAACTCTCCCCACAGAGCAGCCATAATCCCATCAATGCTGACAAAGCAGTGGAGGGCAGTGACATCCTCCTATGTGTCCAAAGACTGCTGGCACACCAGCTTCCCTGAACACAGCACAGCGCCAGCCCCAGCTCACAGGTCGCCCCGCGCCGCTCACCTTTGCAGACATCCTCAGCACATGCAAGTCCTTGACCAGCGTATAAGTGCCATCCATCGCTGGGCTGACAAGTACTGTCACCCTTCTGCCTCTAAGAGACAACCAAGCTACAACTTCAGCTCACGTTAGCAGTGCAGATTGGTGCTGCATGAATGTAGGTGCAAACCTCACTCATCCCATCTGGGCAAGTTGGTGTGTACATGCACTTACCTCCACTCCACCCAGCTGCCCTTTCTCCCATTGACCTGGGCTCTCCTTCAACAGAATGGAGTTACTGCAAGACCTGATCAAGCATATGTATTCTCTCTTTCTAAAGAGAGGTAAAGAGCCATAATAATTTCCCATTTATTGAGCTACTCAGGAGAAGGAGGGAAAAGATTCTAATCCTGAAACAGAGAAGCCTGCACGTGACAAGAAAGGGAAACAAGAGAGACTGAGATAGTAAAAAGCCAGCAGAAAAAGGATCATACCATCTTCTTTTTTAACCAAGAGCTAAATCCTCAACTCAAGGAAGGGATCAGACCTCAGGCATCTCCCTCCGGCTCTCCCATCCACTCTCATAGTAACTGCAAAACCCACCTTATAAGAGATGGGCACCCACAATGTATGAAGGCCAATGCATGCTACCCTCTAGCTAAAGACTGGTACGAATTCTGATGCTGGTATAAACCCCAGCACAGCAAATGCTGGAAAAGCCCGAAGATTATATGCACTCACAGGAGAACTGAGTCAGGGAAGGATCAAGATTTGGTCCAGGCGGAAGGGCAAGGGCAGGGAGGGAGGTACCTGTGCTGTGCTGTCCCTGACAGTGACAGCCTCCCTCTGCATGTGGGGTAAGCACGTGCATGCATCCTGCCCTAGTTCCACCACAGCTCTGAACTCCCTTCAAAAGAGAGTTTACCACATGATTCAGCTGCAAAGCCAGACACAGCACACTTAGCATTGCCATTGGGACTCGTCTGGCCTCACCGCCTTCTTCAGATCCTGCCTGGGTCAGGATGAAAGCTTATCTAACCCAAAACACAGCAAACAATCAGCGGGGGAGATAAACCCTGAAATCAGCTAGAAGGGGAGTGAAATGCATTTTTTCTGCTTGAATTCTACTTGGGGACTGGCCTGTTTTCCCTCCACCACTACCCAGGGACTCCCAGCATTGAAGCATGGCCCAGTTACTTTTTCAATTCCAGGATATGCACAGTGGACCTAAACCTGCAGCCCTAATCAAAGCTCTGCCTCACTTCTGTGCAAGCTTAGCCTGCTCCAGGTTGGAAGGAGCAGAGGATAAGAGCACTCCTAGGAGCCCTAGATCCATTTCTTTGGAGAAGAGGCACTGATTCAGCCTGTTGAGGTAGGCATTCGTATTTCTTGGGCTTCCCTCTGCCCCTTCCGAAGCAAACAGGTTTCCTCCTGGTTCAAAACCAGTCAGGACTCTGTAGGGTGGCAGAACCTCCTGTAAAGAAGATTCCTAGCTGAGATTTAAGGTGCTGTTACAGGCATAGCTTCCATTAAGTCAGAGAAAGGTAAAGGAAACTGGACAAAGTATTTAGTAAATAAATACTTTAAGTGAAAACCTCCACCCCCCCTGCCATGGCAGGTCTGCCTCACAAAATACCCTCTGCTTCCTGAGTCGCATGCTTGGCCACACGAAGCCAGGTCTTGCAGGAACCTACAGTGCCACATTACGGACAGTCCTGATCCAGACTGCAAGCAGGAAGCAAGAGCCACAGCTGCAGTCACCATGGGGTGCCTCATGTCAGGGACCCCATCCCACTGTCCTGATGCTTTCAGGTTCTTCCACCAGGAACATACCAGCATTGAATAGATGTGTGGTGAGAAGGGTCTACGCTGTCACAACCCACCCAGTGAAGGACAGACCCTGAACCAGCTCCCTGAGCAAAAATTGCTCCTCAAGCCTACCCACACAGCCTGCAGCAGCTCCTGCTTTCTGCACAGCCATGCAAAGGTGGACTGTGTGGGCAGACTGTGCACACTGGACAGCCAGCTCACAGAGCAAGACAGGGGCAAAGCAAGGGGCAGGTCTCCCCAGGGTACCTGACACGGGGAAGATGTGGGGTCTGGGCCCCTTTCCGTTCCCCACACTACCACAGTATGGACGAAGTTCAACAGCCGGGCTGCAGAGCTCTGCTCTGCAGAGCTGCCTACAGAGAGTATGCTACGAAGGAGGGACAATCTCAAACCTTTTGCCTAATGGCTGCATAGAAACCACAGAACCTGCATTCATCTGGCAAAGCTGGGCCCGCACAGTTCATGTCCAGCTCACCCACCTCCTAGCCTGGTGTTGGCACATGTTCATCTGCGCTGCCTCATTCGTTCAGCCAGTCAAGAACCACTTGGGGATGGGGAAAGGGGAAGTGGGAAGAGGCAAGTGAGCTGCTGATTCAGCAGCACAGCTGAGCTTGGAGGGACCTTGTAGAAAACTAACTGAGCTGGAAAGGGAGGGTAGGAGGGGGATTCAAGAGGGGAAGGGAAGGAGCAGTCTGTAGCACAGTACATAAAAAACCCTCCTCCCTTTGCATTCAGCCTTCAGACTGAATCCTCCCAGGATGAAGATCCTTCCTGATCTGAAGATGTGAGTTCAGAAAATGCATCACAACAAAGAGACATATGGCCATGAAGAGACTCGCATCTTCCAACCCTGTGCTGGTACAAAGACACACAGCTTTATGGAAGGTACCAGTAATGCCAGGATCCAGCTAATGATCTGGTTTGCCTCTTCACGGACACAGCAGCAGTGTGGACACACGACTAGGAGGAAGACAAGGAAGGTCTCCTTGCCAAAGCTATTTCTTCAGTGCCAGTGGGCACTTCTGTCTAGAGGAGTATAGAGGCTATCTCACATCAGATCTGAGCCACCCCACTGGCCCTGCACACCAGACAACCTGCAACTGAACCTCAACACCACAGCCATGAATGCTACCAGAGTCCAATGGAAGAGGCTCACCCCTTTCCTCCCTGGATGACTGCCGCAGATGAACCAGTGACTGGCAGACTGGGCATCCAAGCCCCTCAATATTTGCACCCCCGTTCAGCAATTTAACCTGGGCATCCTCCATGTCTTGTTGCAACTTACCAGTCTGACCAGAGTAATGAATTAAGCATTTAAAGCACTGCAAGGCTATGGAGCACAGGGTAGGAATAATTATGACTCCTGTGAGCCTGACACACAGCAGAAAAGAAGGCACAAAGCCAAACCTGGGAGACCTTAAGATCAGCAAGAGTTTTCCACTACAGCAGGTGGAATCCAGCTCAGACCCCAACAGCCCTGTGGGTAGTCACTCACTTGTACCCCAACCACGAAAAACACCCATGCAGCTCCCACGTGACAGAGTTCTTTCTTTTCGGTGAAATCTAGGATAGAAGAAAGTCATTGACAAGTTGGGGAGAGGCAGTGACAGATGAGGAAGCTAATTACACCCGACCTGACTAATTAATGCTGACTTTCAGATTAAAAAATCCTCACTAGTGTTCCATTTCAATTACTCAGTTGTTCCTTCTTACAGGAAAAAGGAAGCCTTGTGCATCAGCAAGCTAGAAAGAAAAAGGAAAGAAAGCACAAGGCTAGAAGGGGAGGGAAAGACAATTTCTGTAATATGGAAGATTCCTATCGACAAAATAACTAAACTTCACATTCGTTTCTCCCACGGGCAAAGCTTTCGGAGCAGAGCTAGCAGTTTTGTGATCCTATTTGTATTCCTGAAAACTCTTGGAGTTTCTACCAAAAGGCAGCTTTAGGCCCCTTTGTTAGCTACATAAAGTTCCTCTAAGAGGGAGAGAAATAGGCTTTGTGCTTCCAAAATCATTCTAAGAGCATCCAGCTCCTGCAAAAAGCCACCTCTCTGTAACGATGCACAGCTGATAGCAGGGGTGGACACAGTACCTCCCAGGCCCCATTAGGCTGAAGAACACTGAACACAGCTCTGGCTGTGTAAAACAACTGGAGGGCATCGTTAATGTATACCCACTCTAAAGCAGGGCTCCACAGTGACACTGAGACTCAGGACCAGAGTTTTGCTCTGCACCTGAATCACTGAGACCAGTCTAGAAGTATCATTTTAAAAAACAACCAAGAAGGGCTTTCTCAGGTCCCAGCTCTCCCTTTATCAACACAGCTGTAACTGAGTGCAGGGAGTAAGCCATGTGTTGCCCTTTGCCAGTGCAGACAAGACTTACTACCTTTCACGAGTGGGAAACATGAAACAGTAAGGAGGAATTAGATACAATTTCTGGGCCCCTAATTAGAGGTCTGACTTTCAGAGGTGCTGCACTCCTGGAAAAGCAAAGCAAGCCCAGGAAACCTCAGACTGGGCACCTGACCCTGAATCTCCTGAAATTCTTCTGAAAACACTGGTTTAATTCAGCCATTGACCAGAACCCATGCCTGAGGATACAACCCAGAACGTATTTCAGTGGGATACAAACCCAAAGATGCACACGGTGCTTAAAGTCACTGGTTTAAACTGCTGGCTGGGCTGGCTCCACCATTATTAATCAAGCAGGCCTACTTTCCCACCTGTACAGCACAATGCAGAAACAAGGCTTTAATCTGTTTTCTTTCTGGGCCCTTTGCATTTCCTTTCCCACTTGCTTAAAACCCTTTTTTGGAAAGATGCACAAAAACATTGCCAGACCCCAGGCACTTTGCAGATGAGAATGACATCAAAATGCTCCAGCAGCACGGTGCCGTTGGAATTGCAGCGCAATGCTGTAAATACGTGCTCACTGGGAAAAAAGTTCAACAAAATGATTTAAAAAAAATACATATTTAAAGCTCTATCATCTGCAATTCCACTTACGCATGGGAGGCAAGACAATAGATAAGGCTGTATACAGGATGAAGGATTGTCTGATCTCCCAAGCTGTATGAAATCAAGTACATGCATGCACACTCATTCCTAACTGAGACGTCCTCTTCCACTGCTGACTGTCCTACCCTTCTTTCCCCTTACAGGCACTTTTACACCCTGGCTAAGATAAAAGCAGCTGCAAATGGAAGGAACCAGTCAGATCTATCATCCTGCTTTCAGAATGGACAAAGGCTGGTTGGAGCACACTCAGCCTATGACATCGAGGATCTCCTGCCTGCACCTGCCTGCTATTCCAGGTGTCTGACAAGCACTGATTAGATCTACTCATAATTGCATGCCAAAAACAGTGTGGAAAGATCAGCTGCAAAGTCAAGCACTCACCAGTCAGGAAATGCCAAATTCAGGGCTGACACAGCATCCTTAATTTACTCCCCTTCTGTAGATGCTTTGCAGTGCAGTTTTTCTTCCAAGCCCGGTGTCCAAAGGCAAGGGCTCTGACCTCCACCAGTGCCTGCGATGGATTATGCTCCCTGAACCCAGCAGCTATTCACTACCTTGTTCTCTCCTCATTGTTCAGCGTGTGGTCTCACGCCTCATTTCCTGCACGCTGCTCATGCCTGGCTCAGAGGCAGAATTATTAATTTTCTCATGAGCTTTTCAACACTACCTGTCACGACAGAGTCTGAGGGCTGAACAAATAGGACTGAACTGAATCTTCTCCTAGCGTCTCTGAGAAGGAGGGGGTGGTGTAGTTCGCATCTGACAGATGCGGGAGCTCAGGACATCAGAAGGGAAAAATAGACACTTATTTTGGGTGCCTAGCTTAAGACACACAAGATACCTAATTTCTTAGAGTGCACAGAACAGCACAGATGGGGGCTGTGTGCAACAAACTGCAAACTCCGCTTTGTTCTGTGAACATAATTTGAGCTGCAACATTAAGCTATGCTATGTGAGAAGCCACACCTGCACACAGAACAGACCAAGAAGAAAGTGGACAGAAGAGTAAGGTAACCTCAGGTAAAGGTAAGACAAAGGTAACCTTACAGCGGTGATCCACACAAGGATGTACAGCAAAAGCTTTTGCTTTTGTTTGTCGCTTTCAGAAATCAGCAGCTCTACTGTGCTTTGCTAGGAGTAAGACGCCTGCAAATAAGAACTAGGCTCAGCCATCTGAGTTTCCTATTTTAACACGACACTGTTCCTGAATGTTTCCTTAATTAGGAAAAAGAGTGATCCCACAGCCTTGGATCAGGGGGGACCTTAATTGGCACTAGTTTAGGAAAATTGAGGCAGCCCCACCATGGCTCCAGCAGGTACCAGCTGTGAGGTCTGTCCTAGGGTGCTACTTCCTAAGTGACTCCAGGAAGAATCTGTATCCTGACAGATTTTTAAAAAATCCAAAAGGACACAATAAATTGCCCCAAAATACTTGCTTCAAAGTACTGACACTGGCACTTTTCAGAGAAAGGTCACCAGGATTTGTTGGCATCAAACCATGCATGTTCGGTGCCCTGCCATCCCAGGATTGCTGCAGAGGTAAACCTACACAAGAACTTTGCTAACACGCATGTCATTGCCAAAGAAATTCATTTCCTGATACAATAATTTGCTCCTGGTTATTGTTGTGGGGGGGAGTGAGTGAGCAGCTGTGTGGTGCTCAGTTGCCGGCTGAGGTTAAACCACAACACATGTTTACCACTTGAGTTACTTGCTTGTGTTAATGATAAGGCCCCGCTGTCACTCAGGCACGTGGCACTTACAGGTTTCTGCACACAGGCATCAAGCAAGCTGAGACTCCGATATGCTTCAGAAATGACTTACCTAGCCACTACAAAAATTACTTAGATTTTGTCTGAGCCCCAGCCACTTGCTGTTGCTTCATAAAGGGTTGACTTCCGGATCAGCTGTGTGCCTTTGGGTGCCTTGACACAGACTTCAAAAGCACCCTGGATCCCACCTACCAGGGGCCCGAGATAACAAGCTTGTTAAAGGCGTGTAGGTTTCCACACCCCTGAGCACCTGTGTTCATAGCAAAGCCTTTACAGATCATTAAATACAGAAGGCTGCCACAAAACAGGGCCTTGTATTATTATCCCAAGAAGCATCACTCACTCCAGGAAGGAATCTCAGACCACAGAGAAGATTCACTAATTCCCAAGCCCTGGAATAAACAGCCATCCCCAAAGCTGGGGTGCTGCTCTTTTATAGATAAACTCAAGCTTCCCACACCACTGTCACCCTGAAAAGGAAAACCAAGTCCTGCTGTCAGCCCCTGCCAGTCATTTGTTATTCCACCCCATGCTCAGGCTCCCCAGTTTACGTCACCGTGGGCACCGATACCACTCTATGCTCAGCTGCATGATTCCCAGCTCTGACCCTGCACTCCCCACACCTGCTCCTTGCAGCAGGAGGAAGTATGAAGACAAGGGCTGGCTGTGCACTCTCCTCCATCTGCAGTTCCCCAGCAATAGCCTGCTTGTGTGCACACTGTGCTTCTGGGACTAATCAAAACACCCTCTCCTAAAGGCCCCTCTCCAGAGTCTCCCCATAAGCTGCTAGTTCATTACTGAGAAGGAGGAGGGCAATTTCTTCCTCACCATGCACATGAGCAGCAGCCTCAGCAGCAGTTTGTGCTGAGGGGACTTTGCTGGTTGTGATTCTGTGGGCAGCAATATGAAAGGTAACACAGGATTGCCAACCTACGCTGCCAGTCCTTCTTGCCAACCACAGCACAAGCAGACTATTTCATCTCCACTTCTTGCCACTCCAACATAAAAAGTACAATTAAGGTTAAAAGAAAATGTTGCAAGTACTGCCCTTCACCTGGAGTGTCTGTATTCAGCCAGCTCTGCTCATCATGCTCTGACCTTCCAGGAAAAGGATGTACAGGTAGGAAGTCCCATCTGCACATGTGTTGGAGTTGTATTGGTCAGAGTGTCTCACTCCAGATGCTACCTAGCTTCTCTGATGGATCTAAAGGTCTTGCCTTTTTGCTGCTATAATTTACTGACATCAGAAAATGCCAGATTCACAACAGGAAGGCTGTAAGGACTGCAATCTGTGGTGGGGACACAGCTCCCACGGCATTTCAGTCATACTCAGTTCTTCAGCAGGGCTTTCCACATACCAGCATGAAAGAGGACTGGGTGATGCTGTAGTCCTCTCATAAATGAGGGAGCAGAAGACATACCCAAGGTTGTTCATGCACCAGTCCAGCTCCATGCACTGAGCTGAGCTCACCTGTGGTATAGACATGGCCTCTTATTTCTGAGAATGTGAGGGCCTGAATTTTGGGGAGAATTCATCCTGACAATCACTACAGCTGAGTGAGAATAACTGCAGCAAACCATGCTGTATTGTCACCCATGGAAAACTTACTACTGGCTCAGGAGGGGCTCACAAAGTAGCTTGTCGCTAGCTGGCTCTCAGCAGCCTATAAAATGGGATCTGGGCAGGTATGTCTTTCTTACCTCCCACACTTCTCTATCCCTGAAACATAGGCAGCTAGCTGCTCTCCTCCCATGAAAACCTGATGCTTCTGGAATTAGATTAATTAGCACTGCTTTTTCATCTTCCCAGGATCAATGAGAAATCTGGAAGCAGAGGTGTAAAACCCAGAGGCTGCAGAGCCTCTAGTGCCACAGCTGACTGCTCCAGAGCAGGACCTGGGTGAACACAAGGTTTTTCAGAACAGAAGGAAAACTTCCTGAGGGAAAGGGGAGGATGTGGAGACAAGACAAGATGCCTCAGTGCCTGAAAAGCACGTCAGCAGATCCCCTGCCAGTACAAGGACTTAAAGCTTACTGCCAGCTGCACCAACCCTGCAGAAACTCACATTAAATGTTACCACAGCTCAATGAGCACAGTCCTGCAGACTGTTAGCAGAGGAGGGGGCAGGGCCTCAGAATAAGCAAACAGGCTTTAATGACACATTAATCTCAGGGAGAGTCCAGGATGCTTCCCGATACAGACAAGAGCCACTAAGAGCTGGTTCCTGTTAGTCCCTGTGCAAGGGAGGGAAACGTTGCTGGCAGCAGGTCCCAGAAACTGCCAGTGAAACCATGTCTACAGGATACAGATTTAGGCCACCAGGACTGAGCTGAGACAGCAGCAGCATCCCTTCTCTCTCCCCTCTTCTCCGCCCTCCCAGCACAGACCCGGAGGATCTGTGGGATCTGGGCAGGTATGGAGCCCTTCTGATCTAAGCCTAGCACAGGAGCAGTTCAGTAAGAGGCAGACACCACCCTTGTCCCTATTCCCCTTCTACCACCAGAGGTTATCAGCCATGCGAGCTGCATGAGCTCAGGAGCTTGTGAATGGCAACCATCCAACCCAAAGGATACCAAGGGACTGCCATCTGGCAAAGGATCAAAGCATTTCAGGCAATGGTTCCCAGTTCCTTACCGCATCCCACACTTCTCAGCCAGGCATTCACAGGCTGAGATGCTACTTGTGCTAACTGCAAAACCAAGTCCTGCAGTTAAAACACAAACAAAAATGAAGGAAAGATTCGTGCCCCTGCTATTAAGTTTTTCTAGCTTTCCTGGGGCAAACACATCATCTGCTTCTGAATGGCTCTCATTCTGGAGTCTGAGACACCACCTTCCATCCTTTCACAAGATGCTTTGTCCCAAAACCTCCTGGGATCCCTTCCACAAGCAAACACAGGCTATTCCTGCACAGACATTTGTAAATTGATTTTCAAAGGGACTCACTCCACTGCCCTATGCTGACATGGAACTGTGTCTGTCCCTCTGGAAACCAGGCCCAGTTGGCTGAGTAAGGGAGCAAACTCACTGCAGGCACTCCCCAAATCAGCCAGAGGAATGGAAATGCAAACAGTACTAGAATCTACAACATAGCTGAATAGATGGGAATGTAGACAGGTGGTCTACACGCAGGAATGAATTTGGCCGATGTGTGTGTCGTGGTTTAACCCCAGCCGGCAACTAAGTCCCACACAGCCACTTGCTCACTCCCCCCTGGTGGGATGGGGGAGAGAATCAGAACAGTAAAAGTGAGAAAACTCGTGGGTTGAGATAAAGACAGTTTAATAGGTAAAGCAAAAGCCGCGCACGCAAGCAAAGCAAAACAAGGAATCCATTCGCTCCTTCCCATGGGCAGGCAGGTGTTCAGCCATCTCCAGGAAGGCAGGGCTCCATCACGCCTAACGGTGACTTGGGAAGACAAACGCCATCACTCCAAACATCCCCCCCTTCCTTCTTCTTCCCCCAGCTTTATGTGCTGAGCATGACGCCATATGGTGTGGGATATCCCTTTGGTCAGTTGGGGTCAGCTGTCCTGGCTGTGTCCCCTCCCAGCTTCTTGTGCCCCCCCAGCCTGCTCGCAGGTGGGGTGGGATGAGGAGCAGAAAAGGCCTTGACTCTGTGTCAGCACTGCTCAGCAATAACAAAAACATCCTTGTGTTATCAACACTGTTTCCAGCACAAATCCAAAACATAGCCCCATACTAGCTACTGTGAAGCAAATTAACTCTATCCCAACCAAAACCAGCACAGTGTGCCAAGATTTGGATCCAGAAGGAATGATCTCCCCCATGACACATCAGAAATACAGGAGAAATACAAGAAACAGCAAGAGGTCTGTTAAAGGAAATGTCATCACAATCTTAATCTGTCTCTGCTACTTACAGTATAGCTCTCTGTTATTGGAATTTAAATAAGGTCAAATGCTTTACTGTACCACTTACACAGAAACTTATGCTATGAACTCTGCAGTTAGTGTGAGGTAACTTTCACCAAGGAATTGGTTCCATGTAGCAGATTTACAGGAATGAAGCTTCTTTTCTTCTGTGCTTAAGCAGTGCCACAGGGATGAAACATTTACCTGCTGATATATCTTGTTTCCAGTTGTCATAGGCTGGCATTTTATAGGTCCCTATGATGCTGCAGCATTTCTACCATGCTTTGTGCACAAGTATTGACATCAGTAACAAAAATGAAAGGGACCAAAGAACACCAAAGACCACAGCTCAGCTGCCCAGTTGCTGCCTGTCTCAAAGACCCCCATGTGAAGTGACAGAGCTGAGATGTAAAGTGTAGGATTGGGAGAAAGAGAAGTGGTGGCCTTGGAAGTAAAATTCAGTTTGGATGTGGGAAGAAATGGCTTGAAGCATCGGATTCTGAGACACTCCATTTAAAAGCATGTCTATAGATTTGACACTCGGAGAGTCCAAGGCACTGACAAGTGCTCAATGGGTCCTGAAGAACCACAGCTTGCAACGCCTGGGCCTGGCATCTGGAAATTGCAACTGTCGGCAGGAAGCACCGGAAGGAGCAGCTTTCTGCATGGTTCAAGAACTAGCCCAAGCTTTCCAGCAAAACAGATTTAGCTTTCAAAACAAGCTGTTGTCTATATTGTCCAGACTCACAGCTCTCAGTTTAAATGGAGCCCACTGTTTTATTGAGTCGCTTTCATGCTCCTGTGGGCCTGTCCACCTTTCCATTTCAACTCAGCCATAAAAATTGACTTGGAGATTAAACTTGGTGCATGAGTTGTTAGCCAGAGAGCAAGTGGGAGGGAGGAGGTGGAGGGAAAGCAGTTGCAGAGGAAATACAAAGGCAGAGGATTTGGCCAGGTTTGATTTACAAGCAGGAGCCAGGGTTGCTTTGGGCTTTTCTCAGACACATTTAAAATGCCCCGTTGGGCTCTAGTTCAAATCTGCAGCCTCATCTTCTTCAGGAATTCATTTGCCTTCTTAAAAGGAGGAACAAAAAGACAAATTATTTGATTCAGGGAATCAAGTGTGCTGCATGTTCAGCAGTTCCCCAAGCAGTAGAAAGGATTAGGATTTTTTTTTCCCCCCAAATTGTCTCCACAGACCTTAATACAGCACTCAAAAGCAATTCATTCTCAGCTCCTGGGTGTAAAACGGAGCCAAGAAACAAGCCAACATATAGCACATCCCCCTAGGAGCAAAGAGCACTTTGCATTTGTGCATCATATCAGCTTCTATCAGAGACTGCATAAACCCTTTGCAAACACGTATCAGATCCAATTCCCTTATTCCTCTAGGGAAATAGGTCGGATTATATGCAAGTTTACAAATGAATTAAGCAAGGCTCCACAGTCTAGCTCCAGCTCTGCTGGAATTCAGCCATTACTTTTGCTGACTTTAACAGAAGCTAAATACAGACCAGGCAAGTTACAACTAATACTGTTAAGTGGACTCTGGTTTTAGTTGCCATTTGGGGAGCAGCAGTGGTACCTACAACTCCAATTAACAGTGACACAAACTGTGTGCCCAGAAACTGAGGCATCCAAAACCCTGTCTTTTTTGCTACAGCAACCTTCCAGATCTGCTCAAAATCATAAGATTTGTGGCACAGCAACAACAGGACCCAACTCTTCCCAATCCTCTGCTTTGATTACCAGATGCCGCAGTTCCTCCCATGCTCAATATCATAAAGTAGAGAGAAGTTAATACCCAGCAGAGGCCTGTGATGCTAATACATGAATTTCCTTCTCTGCTATTGGTCTGCAAACACACACCTTTAAGAACATGGGAAGGCAGGGGGAAACAGGGCTCCTATGATATATTTTTGTAGATAGACTATGAAAGAAACAATGTATTGAGCCAAATGATCCTGGAAATGAAAGTGCCAATTTAATGCAGGGCATTATTATTATTTATTAAATATATATCACCACATATAGATGAAGAAACAGACTCTGTGACTTGCTAGCCCACCATCAAACAGACAAGCAAGCTCAGAGTAAAACTAGAGATCTCCTAGAACCATACTCTGTGTTCAAGTCAAAGAAATTTCTGCTGTGCAAAAGTAAGATGGGAAGAAAGTCTGTGGCAGCATCAGACAGGATGCCCTGAAGCCCATACAAGCTTGTCCATGTAGTCATCTTAGCAGGCAGATCCTGAGCTCACATTACCAGTAACAAATCCAAAGTGAATTCACTGATGTGACTGCATTTACACAAGGTGAGTAAGATCGCAGCTGCAGAACCAGGCCCCAGAAGAAATAGCATCCACACCCTGAAGTCCAGGCAGAAAACAAATGATTCTCACCTCTGACTCTCCCCCATAAAGAAGTAGAGAGTCAAGACCAGCAGTAGTTTAAGAACCAGACGACTGCCAGTATGTCTTTCACCCCCTGCAAACACATTGGCCTTTCCCCCTTCTCCACTATTTATGTAACATGAACTGCCTCCTATTCAGGAGGAGTCGTTCTCTATTAACAGAGCTTGGCAAAGATCAGGAATTAACTGTGCCAACTTTCAAGCCTGCTGCCTTAAGGCAGATGGCAGGGAAAGTATCCTAGCCTTTTTCCCCAAACCTCTTCTCCCAGCAAGCAGAGATAACTCAAAACAGGAAAAAAGGGTCAGGTACCTGTGAAGCCCTAATTTCAGTGCAGGAGACAGCCTATGTCTGGGGTGCCCTGCTCTGCAGTGGGCATGCTTGCCTCCCCATGGACGAGCAAAGCAGGCTGAGAGCATCTGCAGGCTGAGAGCAAGGGCACAGGTTTCACTGGAAGTTTTATACTTCCAGAGTTACAATAAGAAAGAGGAGATGCTCTGCCCCTCCAAGTCAATGATGCTGCTAGCATCAAAAAATCAGCATTGTTTATGACTAGCGCAGAACTGTACCTTTATGGGAAAGCAAATCCCTCTGGGCCAGCTGGAAGGACAGGATTACCCACAGTTACTGCAGACCCACAGCACAAAACAAGAGCTGCGGGTGCAGAGCATCCTCTGCTTCCCATCAGTAGAAGATAGCTGCTCTGCCATCCCCACCACAATGGGTATCCCAGGAGCAGTTCCAGTGCCTGGGGGTTCAATTCACCCCCATGAAGGCAGATCACCCTCAGCCACTGGCAGGAATAGACACAAGTGGATTCCTGAGCTGTGAAGTGCTGAGCGTCCAGCTCTGGTGAAATCCATATGACATGCAAGTGCCTTGTTCTTGCAAAAGGAGGGCATCATCCCCAGCTCTAAGCAACCAAAATTAAACCTTTGTAGCTTGTTTTGCCAAACTTTGTGCCTGTATTTTCTCCCGTTAATGGTGTGGCACTCCAGTTATTAATCTTTTCTGTTCTTCAATACTATAAAAGCATGACTCAATAGCAGTGCTGAGACCTCAGAAAACTTCTCTCAGTGCTGCAGAGGACAGTTCATGACAGTATGACAGGCAAGAGGGTGATAAATAATATTCTACTGGGTGCTAATTCAGATAGTTGTTGTAGCTCATGCCTGAAGCACACCGCCATCAATGGGACCACTTACAAACTCACAGCTAAGCCCATGCTGAAACATATTCTGGGCTGGGGTCAATGGAAAGTCCCTTGCTGACTTCACCTAGAGCTGGATTAAGCACTTAACTCTTACAGTGTCTCCATGCTCCTGAATTATTCATTAAGGGCCAGACACTGCAATCCATACTCACACTGTGCTTAATCTGTCCTTTAAATTGACTTGCATTAGTCTGAGTCACAGTCACCACAGCACCTTACTCTCTAAACAGTCTCACTGAATGCAGCAGAGCTATTCATGAAATAAGGTACTCCTCTGCAAGAGGAAAGGAGGCAGGATCCAGCCCTTAGAAAAGACATCAGTAAGGCTAGACCTCAGAGAAAATTCACCCTGGTAAAGCTGCATCAAGATGAATGAGCTCAAGTAAATCTGTGTGAAATCAATCATTTAAAGAGATAGCCTGTTCTGTGGTATCACAGGGGAGACATAAGGGAGTGCCAGAAACTAGTATTTCATTGTTCAACTTCATCACAAGGTCTGGAAACACATTTCCCTGCCCCTGGCCACACATTCACAGAGCCAAATGGCAGCTTGCACACACACCTCGTGAGGACTGTTTTATCTCTCTATATAGAGAGAAACAGGGAGGTGTGTGGAAAGGAGGAAGGCAAAGGACATGTTCCACTCCTCTTGACTGGCACAAAAGGAAAAAAAGTAAACGGGACTGCTTATCACCAAGGAGGTAACAAGTACCCACACTTACCAGCAACTCCTTCCTCTGCCAACCTTGCAACTTCCAGTAACCAAGCCTCCCAGACCGCATTACTGGTTCTGATCCTGAAATCCCCTGAGGCTACTTAAACAACAGATAAACTCGAGTCACAGAAGAGCCAACTACCTTTCATCACTGAGCCCAAATCTATAGTCGGATACTTTTAAACAAACAATGGATAAAAAAATAAGTCAATCAGGTAAGTGAAAGGAGAAATCTTGTGCACTACACTGAGAAATATAACGGGGTTTGATTTTTTAGAATGAACTAATCTGTTCAGTTCTCATTTATGTCAGTGCTTGATAAGATTAGAGGATTAAACCAACTGTATGCTAAATGCTTCGTGCTAAAGAGAGTCTTGCCAGGATTTACTGCATGTTGGCATGCACAGAGACCATGGCAGCATCACCCAGAGACCCTGAGACTCACAGTAAGACCTGTTCAAACTTCAGAAATAAAAATCACAGCTTATCCAGATTTTCCATATGCCATCAGGCTATGAACCCCTATCCCTCTCCAGTTTCAGTCAAGCTTACTTATTAAGTACTTGTACCCAACAGGCAAGTCTTTGTATAAGCAGCACTTATCTCAGAGCACTGGAATCACAAGAGGATTTCAGATGTGCTGTGGTTTTTTGGATGCAAAATGTTAACACCGTATTCATACCCGCCCCCAGTGCCATACCAAATGCACACATCCTATTACTCTCATGCTATACGGTTACATATGCATACACACACGCTGCAGCTACCCCCATAAACTCCTGCACAATACAGCTTGTTGAAAACTTCTCATTGACAGTCCAGAAATGACAGATACAGAAGCGGTCAAAGTTCTCCTGTAACTTAACCACTTTTTCTATTGGCGTGACAAAGGCATTTCTGATGTTTAATTCATTAATGCTGAAAAAGTACAAGATCTTGGGAGGCGTGGTCAAGGACATACTAGGTATTGAGAGAGTTTTTAGCACCTAGCAAAGGCATTCTCCCCAAACACCTGAAAACTAACAGAAATTTCACCAGTGTGAAATCCCTCATTTCTGTGCCCCCAAATTACACAGAGCCAGTCAGATATTGTCACCTTGACACCCTGTAAGTGCCTTACTCCACTGTTGTAAAGAGATAGTATGCACAAGAAGGGTATTTGTCAATATAGCTAAGAACACTAGAATACAGCCAGTGAGGTAAATCTAGATAGAGTGGCAGTGACTCCAGGTGGTGGGTTTTTTTTTTTCCATCCCTGAGGATGAATTTGGCCCTGTACGTTGCAGAAACTGAACCACAATCTTCACCACAGTGGGTGATTGGAACAATGCTGATGCTACTTCCCAAACACCAGTCTGGTTCTCACATATTATACTGTTACATACTGCTCTGGGCCATTTGTCCCTTAGGCTTTTCCCCGTGTGTGTCTAGGTGAAACGGTCACAAATACTGATAGCTTGTTTCCCCTTGAATCATTTTTCTATTAGACGGACATTCTCTCTCCCTAGTGGAGTATTTTCCCCATGGGAATATAGCAGGTATTCACAAGGGCAGCAGGAAGAAAGGAAGAATGGGTCTTATCATATTAAGCATTTCCATTCCATCTTTGTTGTCTTTTTCACTAGCTCAGGTCCATTTTATTCCAGGCTTAGGGAACAAAACTATAAGGCTCCAAAGGGGTAAAGAGACTGGCTTGATGAGTCTAACCTCTGAAGATGCATCCAGTGTGATAAAAGAAGTGTAGCTATTGAAACATCTCCCTTCAATACAGTTATTGTGTTGCTAGGTTTCCATCTAGACACACAGCCTAAAAGAGCAATCAAAGGAAGCTGATGCTGTGGATAAGATCTTTATAAACACTTCACAAGGTTGTTGGGGAGGAAGAGGGAAAAATATTGTCCCTGAGAAAAGTTTTACTGGTGAGAATAGAAAGCTAATTTCAAAAGCTCACTCAAATTTTCATGGGAAATTTTTTTTTTTTAAATTGAGCTTTTAGGGTAGCAGATTTTATATGTATGCACATGTGGCTTTGTGAGCACAAAGTCTGTGTGTTTATTCTGTCATTTGAATTGTAGAAGTACTTCTCTTCCAATACCCAAATCCTTATCCCACTTGAGTCATGCCTTGCAGCTGCAAAAGAGGGCATGCATCAGCCTTGTTTTAAAGGAACTTATTTGCTTGCATACTACATTAAACCCTAATAGACTCAGCCCAGCTGTCAAAATACTATCCTAATAATTGCATAAGCTAAGGTTGCTAACCAGCATGCTGCTGTGCCTGTGCACAAAACAAAAGTGCAAGCGACACAGGATGCAGCCGCAAAGGCAGATGCAAGGTCCTACATATGCCCGAGGAACCTGCCACTTTCATCTTACTCCCTCTGTCCCAGTGGTTTTCAGTTATACTCGGCTCCCAGCAGCTCCCACCCTTCTCAAGTGCTTTCAAATACCTGGGCAGTGGCAACCAGACCCTCTCTTTTGTTTTGGTCATCACATCACCAAATAGGAAAGAACATGAAATAGTTCGTTTTCTCCAGGACACAGACTGTTTTGCTGGCAAATCTTTGGAGACCATCTGGAATAGTAAGGGCCCGGGACTGGGCTGCAGTTGGGACTGTTGCTAAGCAATGTAATGCCCTTACTAAGTGACCCGGGGTTTTTAGGCAGGAAAAGTCAATTTCTACACAAGCCAGTACAAACAGGAAGGTTACCTTACATGTGCCAGGTATATGATTCTCTTTACATCTTCTAGACAAACATCTGACATCAGCTGCTGTCAGAGATGATGATCCTGCCTGGCTGGACCTGCTAACATCCCTGAGCATGGAGAATGCCTCTGCTGGCTCTCCTCCTCCTCAGGGAGGCAGGCCAACCCTCCGTGAAGTCGGGGACACAAAGCTGCTCAGTTCTGGCGCCCAACTTTTCCCCCAGGAGAACAGCCCTGCTGCAGGCACAGCTCAATCAGCTTATTATAGAAGCAGCCTCCCCGGGAAACGCTCTCCACTGTGCATATTCATGAACTCTCCAGAGCTTCCAGGGAGAGTTGGCTAAACACACAACTGAGGGATTTATCTGTTGTATTCGCAGCAAAAAAAATAAGGGGGGGGAGGTGGGGGAGATGGAGGGCTTGGAAAAAAAAAGTAAACAGCGGAGCAGGGTGAAGGGAGCCA
>NW_008824934.1:4036297-4048800 GCF_000699105.1 Pygoscelis adeliae | reverse complement strand
CGGGGATGCGGGCCCCTCCCGGGATTGCCCTGCCGATCCTCAGAGGGAGCCTTTGGTTTCCAGGCTGCCGTCTGAAGAGTGAAGGCAATGCCCTGTGTAACAAGCTCCGGACTAGGGGAGTTGGAATCTGGCTCTGCCAGGGCAGGCACTGCTAACACCCCGGTACTAGGCAGACCTTGGAACAGAAACTGCCAGAAACTTTTGCAGCAACTGGCCAGTGCTGCAGGTCCACCCTGTGTTAAGAGCCAGGGCTCTGGGAAGGACTCATCTGGTTTCCTTGCTGCTACTCTCACCACTAGACAAATGCTCCGTACAGGAGACATCTATACTCATTCAGTGGCAGAGGTATGCAGCAACAATCCCTGAATTAAGTAGGAGTCATTAAATGGGAGATGGCAAGGCTATTAACTAGGGTGGTAGAGAAAATCACTTTTATATTCATGCTTGCCCCTTATACAGCTAGGCATTCAGCGTGGCTGGTCATCTAACTTGACCATGGACCCTTGCCTCGGCTTTCAGGAGTCAAAAGAGTCCTGTTCATGATAAAGACATCCCTGAGTACAGGGGCTTTGCTTAGTGTTGACAGGAGCCTCCAATGACTGTGCTGAATACAGTGGTCTTGCATTTATTTATTGTGCGCTCTTCCATGACTCACTCCAGTTTTGGAGGCAGGGAAAGAACGACATTCCCCCCATCCTTGGCCTGTTTACTGGGGTGACCTGTTACTACAATGTGGACTCCTGCAAGAGCAGGGTTATGTCAGTAAATTGCTGAACAACTACCTGATGGGACTGGCTTTTAATCAGGCCACATTACAGAGGTGACCTAAGCATGTTTTTCCCGATATTCTTGTTTATTTGGGTGTTGATGGTGCCTAGGAAAAACATCCCCCACTCCAGTTTTTAGATAGATTTGTCGAGTCAATAACAAACAGAGAGCAGCACAGTAAAATAGGCCCATCACCCAAGTCTGTCTCCAGGCAGGCAGCTGTGTCAGAGGCATTGCGCTCTTTCTGATGCATCACCCAAAGTGAATAGGGAGCCAGGCAGACAAAGCCAGACCCATCATCTTCCTTGTGGGGCTCCAAGGAATGCAAATTTAATGAGGCCTCTGAAGTAAATTGCATTCCACCAGCTTTGTGCATTTCTGCCAGTGATGGAGGTTTCTGCAGAGAGGGTGATGGTGAGGGGTTAGCAATTTTGTTGAAAACTGCAAGTGTACAGTAAAGGGAAAAATCGCTTTTTCTAACTTTGCCAGTGATGCGAGTGGAGCCCACGCTGATGTGAGGGACAGCGCTCAATCAATCACACAGCAGAGCCCAGCAAACTGCAGGGAGTTATCAGTCAGCGCTGTGTACAGGCACTCAGACAATAACACGGTTCTCCTCGGCAGTGTTTCCGACAGCCCTCCAGGCACAGACAGGCACACACGTGTGAGCCCATCGTCGGCCCCCTGCTAACCTCTTCGCACAAGCATGCAGTGCACCGAGTCCTGTAATGCACACACAGGCAAACAGACACAAAGTGATGCTGACACACCTGCTCACGGACAAACCGTACCCATCTCCTCTCCGCACGCAGAAGTATATCAACTTGACAGCTTTAGCTTTTAAAACTTGTACATGATTTTCCGGCAGCGTAAATACACATGACACCTTCCTTCACCACACACACGCCACAGAGCTACGCTAGCCCTTAGTTGAACTAGAAGTTTCTCTTGCTATGTTAGCACCTACAATATATACATGAAGAATATGCCGTTCCCCTTCACTACAGAGACACTCAGACTGCCACATTCATCTGTTAAATATCACTCCATGAACACACAGGGGTCTGCACAGCACTTGAAAAGCCCCATAATGGAATACTCACCTGGATGGGAAGGGCTGACTGGGGGTGTCGACAGGCCTGCTCTATGGCAATTTTGGTGATTTCAGTCTCTTTTCATTCTGCATTAGAAGAAAATAAAACATTTCAAATATTTGGGGATAGGAGGGGAGAATGCTGCATAGTAGAAATTTTCACACCTGGCTTAACATTTCCTTCCATGCCCCTCTGTGCTCAGAAAGCATCCACCTCTGACTGCTATAATTTCCCTCCCTCAGGCCTCACAGAAGTGTTCAACAAAATAGCATGTGTTGCCAAAATGAATAAATAGTTCGTTACTAGTTTGAATCAGCAAACCTGAACATGTCTAACCTCAGACACAGGCATAAGCAGCAATATCTGTGCACGTAAACACAAACTGTATCAAGCTGTACCTACATTACTTGCACATACCTGTACACAAAGGTTTCAGTGCTTTATTGCAGACTCCACTAACAATGCAAATGCGTCTACAAAGAATTAGCATTATTTATGGCCTTTATTAACCCCACACGTGCACAGGCAAACAGCTAGCACACAGACTGATGTGCTGCACACTGCTGTTGTCCTCATTAACCACGGAGGTACACAAACACACGTGTGACACCAAGAGACGTTAGCACTGTACTGCAGCCTTTGTTAATAAGCTGCGTATTCACAAATGCGTGGCCATATGCACAGAGGCACAGAGTCACAAGCAGGCAGGAAAAGGATTGCTACTGCACCTAAAGCCATTCCTGGCTAAAGGATGCCTTTTGGAGTTGGGAAGCTGAAGGAAAATATCTTCCCCTTTATTCATGCTCTCTAACCTTCTCACAGTCTCAGCACGACTGCCTTCCATGCCAAAAGCAGGTACCATCAGCCATTCCACATGCTTATATTTATGGCCCCTCTTTGAAATTCTGACTGCTCATCTATGCAGAATAAAACTACCCAAGCAATCTTTCCTGTTCAGGTGCTCATTACTAAAGCGTTAAATAATGCCAGGCAGGCTCTCTTAGGCCTTGTAAATTTTATCTGGGGGACTTTCAGCTTCCGCAAGCTCTGTTACTGCCTGATTGCCTGAAAGGCTTTCAAGTTTGTACCAGACAGCAAGCCATACAGCAGAGAAGGCTGGGTAACAACTGAGCACTGAACTTCTATTAAACATCATTGCTGGCTTGGGAGCCAGGCTTGGAAAGGTGAAATGCATACATGTGAGTGCGTACACATGAGTGCATGCAGAGTCTGCCAGCATGTCCCTGGAAAATACACGAGGCTACCAGTGTTTGCATAAATGAATGTGTGTGCTTGGCTGTTAGAGAGAAGTGTCTGGATCGAAGGGTGACACTGTGCATGACTGAGTTGCAAGATTGTGGGTGCATGAAAAAGGAGTGGGCTTATGCCTGTGGGCCTGATCTCAGCTACACAAATGTCACTGCAGAGTAAGTGCTTAGGAGTCAGTGGGGTTTATGGCGGCACAGCTGAGAACAGAATCAGGCTTTCTGAGTTCAGACCTTTCCTATTTGAGCAGCTTTCTCCAAGTGCTTGCTGTTAGCCAGGGCTCAAAGCAAGGCTGTTTGAATACACCAGTAAGCTTAATAAAGTGGAGAGAAAATAATGGAGAAGCCCAGGAAGAAAGGGCAATAGCTCCCAAAGCCAGAGAGGTTCTGTTTCATCAGTTGCCAGCTAAGTGTCCCAGGAGAATCTGCAGGTACATCCAACACCCCTCAGCTCCTGGGGGCAATCCTGGGGACAAAATGCTCTGTTAAGAAACATCCCTCAGCCTTTTTGAAGTTGTGCTCTTTGTTTCCTAGTGTCTTCCTGTCAGAGAAGTCAGACCTTTCCTCCTCATCTTCCCTAACTCAAACATCCTGCTTGACGGAACATCAAGGAAAAGGCTATTTCCTATCTGTCCACAAAACTAACAAAGCCACATCACAAGCTATTTCTATGTGCCGTGTATTTATAAACCTCAGCCCATACCTGATCAAGCAAACAGCTTCTAGTTACCACTGACTCAGGCCTGAATTCAAACTGCCAGCCTATTATTTCTTACTCAGACAGCACTAGTACTCAGAAATTATGTTAAACATTTCCCAGATGCAGAAACAATCCCTTCCCCAAAGAGCACAGAGGCGAAGGCACACAGCCAGCCAGCCCCCTCTTTTATTGGAGAACATTTCTCATATATTTCATGAGAGCCAGATGGCACCATCTGAACAGCAGTGAGGCTGGAAACCTTCAGCCACATCAGCGAAGGGGAAGCGTGACCCAGCCCTGCACGCACAGCAGCTCAGCGCTGGAGCCCGCTCTGGCTCAGGCAGAGTGCAGCTGCAGGCCCATGCTGCCTCCGTTCAGGCACAGGGGCACAGGGGAGCACAGGAGGGGTAAGGTTTTTTGCATTCAGGCAAGAGTGTAAATTTGCATGTGGAAACCTAAATCGCTACTGCTGACAGGTACAATCCTACACTTTTGAGGACAGGAAGAGTTTCCCCAGTCCTGAAATTCCTTGGGAAAGGCAGGCCCATCTGCAGATTGCCTGAGAAAAAGAAACAGATGTAAAGAGAGACAGACTGTATTCTAAAGCCCTGCTGCATGTGGGGCCTTTTCCTTGCAATTAAGTGAAGCTAATGGTTTTATGGAAGTTGTTTGTTCAAAAGGCCTTCACTGCACTGTTTAATGGAGTTTCACCAGCATTCCCCAAAGGCTTCCAGACTGCATTAGTATCCCACAGCTCACATCCTAACCAAATAAGCCTTCTCACCCTTATGTGTCTACCCGGTATGTTTAAAGTGTAGGAGTATCAGGGCTGTCATGTCTCCTGTGCTCGCCTTTCCACTGGAGTCTTGAAGCCCCAGGATGTCATGAATATTCATGACATAAACATTAGCAATAAGTATTGTGCAATTTGGACAAAAATATATTTGAGGCAAAAGAACTGGGAGAGAACAACTGAGAGAGAATCTTTACTCCTGGGCTCCGGGAACTACTGAATAACATTTTCCTGAGCTGTAACTGGTGGTTTTAAAATGCAAATCAGTCTTGGGTTTTTGAGAGACATTGTGGGGAAAAAAAAAGACCCATGCAGCAAAGCTTTATTGTATTGTAATGAATGCGGGATTTGCAGAGCTGCTTCGTGCCAGTGAATGCACAGTGGATGCAGGCCAGGGACTCAAAAAGCCCTCAGGCTTGTCCCCAGCTAGCTCTGCCACTGACTCACTATGCGACCTTGAACATGACATCCTTTCGTCTCTTTCTGTGTTCTCATCAGAGGACATAGGGGAGGTGAGAGAGATGAGGCCATTTCTGTGCCTCCTGGTGAGGTTATACATTATAGGCCACTCTGAGGTGGAAGTCAGCAGAATAAGTGTAGCAGCTGTCTCCCTGCATGGACCGATGAACTGGGATAGTGTTGCCCTGCTCATAATGGTCTTCCTCTGGCAGATGCTGCTCAACCTCTCATACTCCCTATTCCTATTCCTATTTGATAGTTCATCTTTGGCCCTTGTGTCTCCCTTGTGTTTTTCTATAGAGCTGGTCCCCTCCTTGAGCCCCAGAGTCTGTAGAAAGCCCTCTGCAATTGTTCAACTCTTCTTTTTCACATCCACCTGGACAGCATCTAATACCATTTTACCTGCCCTCTAGTTAAAGAACTGTCCCTAAATAGACTCTACCACACAGATCATAGTAGGAGTTGAACATAGAAGGGAAGACATAAGTGAACTGCCACTATAGATTTTCTTCAAATTATTCATGGTATAAACATAAATAATAACAATCTATAAAGAGGCAGGATGGTCTGAGGCACATTGCAGTCCAGAGGACCCCTCTAGTCCTCTATTCCTGGACCCCCAGGATCCACTCTGGGATCCTGAATAAGTCACTCTGGGTTATCTCTGCCTTGGCTTTCCACTAGCCTTCTGCTCCCTTCTGTACAGCCTGGTGGTGGAAGAGGTTTGGGGTGTCATTTATTCATCCAGTGGTGCCTCTTCTTATCAGCTGCTTTCACCACACTCAGACCCCAGTGTTAGTGAACTCTGAAGGGTAAATTGGTGATTTCTAAACTTGCCCCTTCAAAGCTGCACTCTCCACCCTGCACATACCTCCTCCCACCGCATCCAGCAATGCTCTCTCCCATGTACACCACTGAAGGAAGGCTGCTGAATCTGGCGTTTAGAAACTAAGTTCACTCCACAAGGTCACATCAAAGAGGCCAAAAATCACAGTCAGCTGGCACTAGCCCTCACTTATTATTCACCAGAGAGAATGTTAACTGGTAAAGCAGAGGCAAAGAGTGCCATATTCCATTACCAGTCCCCTGAGCCCCCCCAATACCACGGAGGAAGAGCTGTTAACTGAGCTCTTCAACTGCATTTTCACTGACAGAAATGCCCCAGCAGCTGCCTGACCTTCATGTAGCAGAAGTCTCAGGTCCTCTCAGCTGCGGTGTGTCACAGACAGAAATCACTCAGAGCCTTCTGTGTCCTGATGCATTTCAGAAATTATCTCTCTGATGAAGGCAAGATCCCAAAGGACGAATACACCACAAGGAGAAGCAGTCACACTGGGGAAAAGTCAGGGCATTCCAATAATAAAAAGCCAAGATGTTAAAATCCAGATGCCAAACGGTAGGTTTTCAAATCCATATTTAAACCCCTAAGCATCAGACCTGAAGCTCCAATTACCTGCAACAGAATTTGTGAGTGCTCAAAGCTTTTCAAACTTGGCCATTTGTTTCCAAATACATAAATAGGAATAAAGAGCTTCTCAAAAAATGCACTACTGTACCAGCAGAAAATTTCAGCTCTTCACTGGAAACACAAATCTTTAAGAGGCACTGTCTGGAACCAAGATATATTAGTTTAACCTGAAATATTTGGGGTTTCAGATATTCCTTTCTGAAGTAATAAAAATAAAATATGCTTAAGAAAAGCATCCTTTCTTACGCCTTCCCCACCAGCTATGCAGTGGGGACAATCAGAAGGTTTTGCATATTGGCAGTAGCAGTATAAAAATGCTTCTGAGAATCAGGTGGGAGAAATGCTCGCTCCAGGAAGCCAGAACAGAATAAGAATCAGAAAAAAAGGAGGAGGACAAGAAATCAAACTAAACCATTCACATCCTGAAACAAGGGTGCATACCCACTACCACTTTGGAAACACCAGGAAATGTTACTAATCTCTTCAGCTACTGGAGAACCAGGAGAGCTTGCAGACATGATTATGGGTCAGAAAATTACCAGAAAGCAAAGAATTCCTATAAAACAGAAAAGATTCCCAGAAAGAAAAAAAAAATCTAGCAAGGTTCTAGCTCAAAAAATTCCTAGGAAGAAATTCCTAGCAAGCAAAAGGATTCCTCAAAATCAAACCTTCCTCTCCTGGTGTAAATCGCTGTGAACAATATGTGGAAAATGTTCCAGTGTGCACATAACAAACCCAGGGCACATTCTGGTCTAATGATTAATGCAAGAGAAGATGTCATTCAAATTCCACACATTTATATCAGGTATTTTTCCTGTTAATGTTAATGTTACCATTGTGGAAAAAAAGTTAAGTGTGGAGGGAAAACACGGACCAAATTCATAGCTGCTATAAATCAATCCTGTTCCATTTTGACCTCAGAAATGTTGGCCAGTTTGTAGCAATGGAGCATATGACTCATTACCTGTCTATTCAAACGCCCAGTAGCAGGGAGTTCTATACAATGTCCGCTTGGCAAATAAATCTTTTGTCCCCCCTCTAAAATAGCACACACAGAGTTATCTCAGCAACAGTTATTTATATATTGGGAAACTAAGCAGCTCAATGTTCCTTTCATCTCTGGGTCCTTCCACCTAGCCAAGAAAAGCATCCTGCCTTAGATTATGAAACAGAATAAAAGCTTGTGCTGTTTTCATACCCCAAGCAAACAGGGAGCGCAATTGAAACCCTCCACCTATTCTCAGTGAAGCTTTGTATATTGCTTTGTGCAGTTGTTTCCATCTGACCATCAGCCTGCTTGAACTGCTGATGTGGGAGAAAGGCTGTTCCACCCCACGGGTGAGAAAGCCAACGACTGGTCTGGTTCTCTCTGGAAGAGCAAGAAAAGGGGCCACGTGTGTGTCTGAACACTGCAGCCCAGGCAGACAGGAGATGTGGATTGCCTTTTGCCAAAGAGGGTGGCTTCAGGCTCTGACAGGCCAGCTCTGACTGTTGTAGTGGCTTCAGATCATTCACTAGAGCCCTTCATACCAGTGTCAGTGGGTTTGTGTCCACACGGAAGGCTGTGAACCGCAGCCATGGCAGTGTAGGGGCAGATCCAGCTGTGCTGCCTCCAGTGTGGAAGCGGTGACTTCCAGCAGAGGGCAGGGCATATGGCTGTAGCTGAGAACTAGAACCATCGCTCCACAAGAGCCCCTGGTCTCTCAAAACGGAGAAAAGCGTCCCTTGGGAGGTGGGGCTGGAGAAATATCTTTTGCAGTTGCTTTTGGTGGCATGCCCCTATTTACCAACACAATGTTATTAGTATAAGGATAAAGTGAGAAGTATAAACAGGCAAGCAGACAAACAAAACATAGCTATAGGAAAAAGCTAAACTGTACATAAACCCAGATTGGCAGATTGATAAAATATTGTTAGGCAAGAAACAGACAGCATGAAAGACAGGAAGATGGAGAGAGAGATTTAGAACTGAACTTAATACTTCTGTGATTTATTTGCATTAAGCTCAAGCAGTGTGTGTGGCTTGGGTTTTACTTGTTTATTTTGCTTCCCAGACTGCCTCAGGTGCTGGCAGAGAATTGTTTTGTTGAAGTTGCAGTCCATGGGATGTTTTGGAAATTCATTGTCCCTGGGGAAAAATGAGCAGAGTTTCATAAAATTCTGGAAAAGTTCTGCAAGTTCTGAAACTCAAAAGAGAAAGCGTTACACGTGAAGTAGTCTGGATCCCCTCCCTATAGTGAAAGCCCAGCTTTGTCTCCTCAGAGCCAGAAGACCAGAAACTATCAGCAGCCTTCTTACAGTGCTTCGCATGAGGACATTCTGCAAATTACGGAAATTTTGTCCATCCAGCCATCCTGCAACAGTTGGCAAAGTAGTGAGAATGGCCAGAGCTGGTGGGTGGCATGGTTGAGTTTACTTTAATAAGGCCCAGAGATTAAAGTTCCACCAGTGCCCATCAGCAGTCTGTTACATTCATTCATTTATAACTATTCACCATTTTCCCCTGCAGTTACATTTTAGAATTGTAGTTAGTTGGATGTCTATAATCATACAATGTAGCTCACATGACCCTGCCCCGAAACAGGGCATCCAGGATCCCTCCCAGGATCCCCCTTGTAATCCAAGCCCAGGCATCAATCTGTGGGACACTGAGCCCCTTTCAGCCCACAGAGATAGGACTGTGGTCTTGCAGAACCTCTTCTGCTGTGGTCAGGCTGTCCAAAAGAGCAGGAAGGAAAGTGAAAAAGCAGGGGAACATGTGCGTACAGGAAGGAGAATAGACAAAAGAGAAAAAGAGTGAAGGAGACAGGTGAGGGGATTAAAAATGATACAATAGGAGAGGAAAACTGCAGCATAGGACAGGTACCTATAATCTCTGCTACAGAATTTGTGCAAAAGTTGCAAAGGAGGAACTTTCTTATGTATAACATGAAACTCCAGGAAAAATTTTAATAGAAAGAAAAAGGAGAAAGTTAAAATAGGAATAGGAGACAGAAAGTTACTGAAGTTGTGAAGTTAAAACTGCAGCAAGCCCAAGTATATGAATGTTGGAGAAAGGGGAAGGGAGAGGTAGCTAATGGAGGAGCTTGTTTGAACATCATAAAAAATTGGTTGCTTTCAGATGTAATGTGCTCCATGCTGCCTGCAAAATCTCGGCTTGGAGCACCATCCATTTCCTGGGTGCTCAAGCACCAGGGAACTGCACTCTCTCAGGTGCTGTTTGCTTTTGATGAATGCTGCTGTGACAAGTGCATTAAACCCAGTGAAAGAGAGCTTTATTAGACTCTGAAAACCAGGGTCCATCACTGCTCACACTACTTATACAACAGTCTGGCTTGAAAGTGATACCAGCTTTCCCCAAGGCATGCAGGGAGGCATTGCTTGTGCCAGCATGAGTCCTCCCACATACATTGTCCACATCCATTCCATGCCCTGCAACAGAGAGCAAACTGGGTAGCTGCCACATCCCCTTCCTACAATTATTAGTGTTTCCTCTCAAGGAGACTTGGTTTTAGTGGCAGGTTATCATGAAAGCCTCAAGTGGGCTTCAGGAAATTGCATACCACCACTAGTTATCCAGTTTGCAGGAGAACCCTGTGGGTGGGACACAATGGAGTCTAATTATGTTTTTGACTCCTGGGATTCAGATCATCACAAGAAGGGTCTATGTGTACGCCGGGTCACAGGACAGGGATATGGTTTGATCTGCTCTGTGCTTTACTAAACCCACAGACTCATTATCCAGCTCCTGTTTCCAGGGAGCAGCAAGAGGGTGAGAGCTCTCCCTCACTGCAACTCCAGAACTCAGCCAAAGGCTGACAGACAGACTGAGCATCACTGTCTCCTGCTGTGGCTGTGATTTACGACGACTCTTCGTTGGTGTTTGAGCCATGGTGCTAGCCCAGTTGTGACCTTCTCTGCCCCTGAGCCTGGATCCCCAAACACTTCCTATCTCCAAGCATCTTTTGCAGAGAATCTCACTCTGTGCTCCTGTAATGAGTTGCACAGCATGATATGGAATTAGCAGAATCTAAGTTATTAATTGTCTACAACAATTAGCCAGGATGCCTGGGCCTTCAGGCACCTTGGTTACGTGTGGGAGCCAATTACAGTCTCATACATATTCATGCCACTTCATCCACAAACTGTGAGAGCTGCTTCCCCAGCTCTCTCCCCATCTCCTTTACTCCAACTCGCATCCAGCCCACCCTCAGCCAGGAAGGAGAAGTAGTTTCCTTTCCTTTCACGTCTCACTGAAATCAAATATTTGCTGTGGCCATAATTGATGTAATGGAAATGCAGAACTAGCACATTTGACAGGCAAGAACAGAAATGGCCTGGCCAAACCTTGCTCATGCCTTACAAGAGGAGATGGAGGGATCTTGCTGGACCCCTCTCCCTGCAGTCACCTGCTCTATCAACATACCACAATACATCATCTGGCTGAGCTTGATGAGAGATATTCTCACAGTCAGCAACCACCTCAACCCCATCTGAGACCATAATTTCCAAAATACCAGCTCTCATGGTGTAGATCAGTGCGGTCAGTGTATTGCCAGTGAATCTGATGTATTTAGACCAGTTTACACCCACTGAGGACCTTGACAGTAAGTGCTGAGTGAGACATTGGGCTGTACCAGGTAAGTCACTTAATGCCTGCATGTGTCTGATTCCCATGGGTATGCTAATGCTTCACTGCTTCCCGAGGTTGCTCTGAGGTTACATCTGTAAATATCCACATGCTGGGCTCCTAGGAAAATAGCAACTCTGTGACTACATCACCAAAGCTTTGCTTGACCCCAACAGGAGATGGAGCTGGCCCTGGGCTGAGTGCATGGGGCTGCAAGTGAGCTCCACGGGAGTCTTCTTAGTGCCTTCACCACAGCGGGGTCAGAGCCTGACTGAGCAGGGACACGTGTGTCTTGAGAATCCATTGATCCACCAGAGTGCTCATTTAACATCTCTCTCACAGCGGCTATCCAGGAGCTAAAATGTTAAATCCATAACCTGCTCTCTAGATTTCTTGTCCTGAAGGCCGTTATGACTTTTGTGAGCTTTGGAGTGCAAAATAATGTTAGAAACACACGTTATTTATCAGACACACTAGAGTGACCCCTCCTCAGCCATCACTGTCTGCTGTGGAAATAAATCCCTGCTCTGTGTTTAGGAAACAAAGCTATTTCTGTCACATAGGAGACAAGCTGAAGCTTTTGGAAGAATCTGATTTTAATATTACTGTTTGCTTTTAGTTTTTGCACACCCAAACAACTTTCTGAAGGGGCCCAATTGATTTTGCCTTTCCAGTCATTTTTAATCATCCTCTTCTCAGCCTGGTAAGAGGCTGGTCACAATTTTCAGAAGTGACTTTTGATTTGGGCTGCTTCACTTCCGTTACGGACACCACCTCAGTAAAAATCAATAACAAATTAAACCACAGTAGGCAGTGTTACCAGTGAAAGAGTGGCTGTGGGCTGCAAGAGGGAAAGGGTTTGTATTTTTTTAAATTAGACAGAAATTGAAAAAAGATAACTTTGTGGCTTCATCAGGAGTACCCATGTTAGAAAGGTACTGGTATACACAGAATGTACTTTAGCATCCTACATCATATTAACTTGTGACTAGGACACAGTATTGGCCACTGCTGGGAAGTGAAACACCGGTGTAGTACACTACACAGCCTGGTTCTCCCCCATTACTCCTGATTTATGCCATCTAACACCATTAACTTGAGGAAAGTTCCTTCTGACTTAATACCAGTATGAGATCAAAACCAGATTCCTCATTCTGAGACAGGGAAAAAGAGAGTGTAATGCAGTCTTCTGCTCGAGCCTCCTACAAACATTTTCCAGTTCCTCTGAGTCTGTGAGGAACAAACCTTTCTGCTTTACATTCACAAACCTGTGAGCTCCCCCAGGGCAGTGGGAGAGACACCATATACAGATTTTAGGTCTCCCCC
>NW_008824934.1:4032710-4036177 GCF_000699105.1 Pygoscelis adeliae | reverse complement strand
AGTTATTGGCTGGTTTTATACAAAGGTTCCTAGCATGTTGCGATCTATGACTGATAAATGCAAACATTTTCTCTCTCAAGAACTTAATGTAACCTCTCAGCTATCTGCTGCTTTCCTTCTTCCCCTTTGTCTGCTTCCTAGTTCATAATTTTTCCCTTTTTATTGCGGGGATTCTGCCTGTTAGGGGAACTTTGCAGAAGGGAAAATAAACAGATCTGTATTTGATGTTATGCTTTCTGTTTAGAAGTTTGTTTCTCTTTCTTCTTCCATTGCATCAATATTAACATGTTGATTCATAAGCAAAATAAAGGAAGTATATAAATATACTCTTTTTCTTCTTTTTGAATCATAAAACTCAAAGTTATGGTTCCCACAGCAACTGTAACTCAACCTCAATGTGCACATACATTAAAAGCAGGGAAATTATCACCCAAGGCAGCAATTGAATATGTGTGAGGGGATCACGTTACTGACAGTGGAAGGACTGCAAAAGGTTGAAATCCCAGAGATGTGAAACATTTCAGGTCTGTCTGTGACAAGATGTCACACACGAAAAAGGAAAAGATCTCAGAGATCTTGATCTTTATGGATATAAATGGGATTCAACCTTGCAACATGCAGAACCACTTGACTGAGGAGGTGTTACCTTTATTGTTGAACTCCACTGGCCTCAAAGATGCTAAGGCACTCCCAGAGCCAAAGATAGTGCCAGTGAGCATATGTGCGTGCGCTTTTCCATTGTATAGAGCTGATGGGGTGACCCAGAACCACATAGAGTTGAAGAGTCCGACAGAAAGGCAGCAGACCTCCATGTCCCCCAGAACATGGCATGCACCATGTACCAGACCACAAAGCTAGGAGAGTCGTTAGAGGATCTACTGCATTCACATGCACAATCTGTCATCCACCCCACCTCTTCCAAGCCTATATGTCACCCCTCTTTTCAGCTGCTCTCTAGAAGAGGCACAATTCTGAAATACAGCTTCTTAGAAAGGATTGGAGCCCACGGGGATACAGACGAAAGGCTGACAGCGTCTACAGGTGAGAGGTCTCAGCCCTCCAGCTCTTCCATACTCTGGATGCCAAAGTAGCCAGTCACTGAAGGGAAGTGTTTTAAGCATGAATTGCGTCCCAGGGGACTTTGGCTAAGATATTCTAATTATTTGTACAATAAGATGAAAAAGCGGCGTGTTCCCGTTTCATAAAGGCTTTAGCAAATAGAGTCCACCAGGTGCTGATGCTCCTTTGTGAGGCCTGAGAGCTGAGAACTAATTAGTCCTAAACTATACCCCTGATAAAGACACAGCAAGGAAGCAGAAAAGACGTACACATGCCAAACCGCTACAACGTCCTTTCAAATGGCAGATCAAATAGGCACCACTACTTCAGAGGGCCAAAGATGCCTCGAGCAACCGGTTGGTATTTACCTTAAACAGCAAGGAGAAAGGCAGAGGAGGGTAAGAGAAGAGAAACATAAAAAGGGCTGGCAGGACTGGCTCTCCTCAATCCTCCCTGTGCTGTTCCTGTAGGAAAGGGGTTTCCCTTACGTTCAAGCCTTTGGGATCTGCACAATTGCTCTCAGCACCATTTCCTGTCATTTTCCATTTGATGTACTTTAAAACAAGCTTCACAGTCAGCTCTTTTAAATAAACAGGAAGGCAGCAGCTTAGGAAAACACAGCTGGAGTTTGCAGAGCCTGCCATTTGATGTGTTGCACGATGCAGGAGATTATGTGTGATCCTACAATTAAAGGCTGCATCACAGTCCAGCCCAGAAGGATTAACACAACTTTTGCTTTCATGTTTCCTGACTGTGCAGGGCAGTGCTGGGTGCTCCTTTCACTCCTGCACAGCCTTTCCTAAGTCTCCCACCAGTGCTGCAAAGAGGAGACTCTCCTCTCGCCCCTTTTCAAACCCTCAGATGGGAAGAATCTACCAATAACCTGCTGCAGGGCAGAGAGGTATCCTGGCCTCTTTATCAGCCAGTTAGCGGCATACACAAAGCCAGTGCCAGTCAAGGGAATGCCTGAGAGGAGGGAGACACAGGCATGATGCATTAGCCAAAGCAATTTCACACTGACAGTGCCCTGCAAACAGTCCTCAGCGTTCCATTTGCACGCCTTTATATGATGAATGCTGAGCAGTGTACACATTTTGTTTCCCTATGAAGTATGTATCATTGTCCTTTTCCAGTGGCACAGTCCTGGATTAGACAGACCATCACTCTGGTGATGATTACATTCTGGTAATCTCACAGCTAATCTCAGCTAGGCTAGTACACATTCAAAGCAACTCCTCTGCTTGGATCTGAGTGGCTCTAACTTCACAGTGGCATGAATGACACCACTTTCAGCTCACAAAAGTAGTGACAGCCCACAAAGAAGACCTAAAGCTTATCCTAGAGCACAGGGCATCAAAAAGACTAAAATCAACCCTTAGTCCCATTAATTCCATTCTGCAACAAGACATTTCATCAGCAAGCGCAGAAGCTGTGTCATAGCTGGGCCTAATTTTGGCCTGAGGAATCACCCAGCAGTCCCTGGGGCAGCACCCAGCTGGTCAGGGAGCAGAGCTGGGCCCAGGGATCGGACAAACACCCAACATGTTCCTGAACAGCAACTCCTCTCTCCTTTCCTCCTACTCTTTTCTCACACCTGTGATTCATTAATCATGGCATAATCTGCTGGTTACATCTGGACAATTCTCTGCTAAGAGGGAAGTGTTAAGTGCTCAGGGTAGCATGTTGTTAACATCCAGGTCTCTGTTTACCCCACCCAAAGTTGCCTGAGGCACTGCACACTTGGGAACATGGTTTGCTCTGGAGCAGCAATGTGGTGCTTAGTGCAGGCAGACACATGGTACAAGTACTCAGAGGCAGCACAACAGGCTCCTGCATCCATTGGCCAGAGCTAAGACACAAGGCCAGAGTTACTGCAGGCTGTTGACACCTAATGATGCAGACACTCATGCAGCAAGACCCCAATAAGCATCCAAAGAGCTGAGCGACCCCTTCCTATTCACAGTCAGACACCCAAACTGCTTAGGTGCTTTGAACATTTTGCTAGATGTGTTTCTCTTTCTACAGATGCCTCCATACCTTTGAACTTTTGTCCCAAACCAGAGTCAGTCAGGAATGCTATAGACTTCCTCACTGGAGGGTAGGTATTAAGTTATTTAAAATTAAAATCTGTGAGATGTCAGATTGGAAAAAGCCCAGCACCTTTGCTGGCCCTTCCCTTCAGGATTTAACTAACCCATCTCAGCACAGCTCCATTTTCCTTCCCGACCAGCATCTCATCCCTGGAAAAAGCAGGTTAAATACAAGTTCCTAAATCCCCTGAACTGTCCTGTCTTGTCCTAGCCATTCCCCTGATGTAAAGCAAACCTCTAAGGCTGAATGCCACTGTGGCATGAATCATGTTTATCACAACAAGAAACAAAGAAGGAAGAGAACAAAGGAAAAGGGAA
>NW_008824934.1:4000027-4032688 GCF_000699105.1 Pygoscelis adeliae | reverse complement strand
AGAAAGGAAAAGACAAACAAGAGTGGAGGGGAGGGATATAGATAGACCCATTAATTTGCCTCTGTTTGCCCCGGGATTTAAACAACAAACTGCTATGTCTCTGGTTTATCTTGGTTCCTCAGCTGTGAAACATGCTGCGCTCCACCGTCTTCTGAGCTTTAGAGATTCGCTGGGGAGCTAGGAACGAAGCAAGAGGCTCAGCAAACAGAGATAGCAGAGGCGGCTTCATACATCACACTCAGAAGAAATTCATTCCTTTCAGCGCTGCCCATGGGTGAAATTACATTATATTCTGTTTGGATAATTGGATGTCATATACCACCCGACTTGTTACAGGATGGCATTTCCTTCCCTAAAGAGGCTGTTAGTAGCATCCTAGGACAGAGAACACAAGGCATAGGTCCCATGAAGTATGGAGAAAAAAGTAAGGACACAGAGGTGTTGGCTCCGAGCAGTCCTGGTTACAAACTGGACCTCTCAGGGTCAGGTTAGTAATGGAGAGGGGGAAGAACAAGACAAAGCAAAACATATGGAAAAGAAAGAGATGAAGAAAATGGAAGGGAAGGGAGCAAATCTAAAAGACGAGAGAAAAGGAGGAGGAGAAGGTAGCAGAAGGAAGCTTGGTTTCAAAATGTGCTTTCTGTTTTTATGAACATGTCTTTTAGTGCACAAACATCTCCAGGTGTCTCTCTACAGACCTAGCAGGACTGGTGTGTAGGTCTCACGTGGTAGATATTGGCACTGGTCTTCCAGCTACAGCTTTGGAGAACAGCCTCCACATCTAAAGGGAGGACTGATTTACCTGGAGGTTTTTCCCAGCACAAACACAAAGCATTTCCTTCTTAAATTGGGGGGTGGATGCAGAGGTCTTTCAGCTAGAAATTCACTGGGTGGACAGGACTGTCCCACTGTGCAGAGGCAGGTCACATAATGGCTGCCTGTTAATCCTGTAGAAATACAGCGGTTTTCTTTGATCTGTGTCACTGAGGATCACAGAGGAATTCGGAGTCTCCCAGCCATGCCTTGCTGCATTTTATATTCACCACTTACCTACATTTTGTCTAAAACGCCCTCAATTTCCCCCTCATTGTGTTCTTTCTTGCAACTACTCACTCCAGTTCATTGATGGCTTTTTAATAGCACAGTTAGAGTTATCAACACAAGCCAGAGGACAATTTCATGTGTCATATTGTCCCAGTGCATCCTGGGAACTCCATCTGGCTCAAGTGAACTTATTTTATTGAAATAATCTCTCCTCCTTGCTAGTTATTGAATCGTCTTGGCTCAATGGCCTCGCTCAATATCAACTTTTCATGCTTAATAATTAGTGCTGGACAAAAGAGTTTCATTGAAGAAGTGTTTAATGTCACACATGATTAGGAGATGCAGAGATGACCTAACTAGGCAATTCAATTTGGGGCTGCAACTGTTCAGGTGAGGGACAATTAGGAACATGTTCTAGACTGTGGATGTATGCATCAGTGCCTGCAAAGTTATTTATGGGAACTATACCCTTCTCTTCCATCCCATACGCTTTGATCTTGCTTCAAGGCCTAGAAACAGACGTTAGCCCTTATTTTTCCACCTCAGGTGTGCTATTCCCCCATGCAATGTACTTCTTCAGAAATCTACGTTGCTATCAGTTGATTGCAACAATTGCTGCAATTCTCCATTTAACTTGATAGAGTCACCAAGTTTGGAAGGAATTTCCAGCCAAGCACAAACAGGCAAATACCTGTTTTCACTCAAGCCTTTAAATGTCAGTGTGCCGATGACTGGGCCCCAAACCACATTCTCATTTCCTGACGAGAGCAGAAATTCAGAGAGTGACTTGCAACAGTGAGTCTTGGATAAGCTATAGAAGGAAACCATACAGCACATAGCGATTTGTTTGCCTGTCCGCTTGTCTCTATATATCTACCTGTCTATCTACCACTACCTACTTACCTATTTGTCCACCCAGTGCTGTCAGTCCTTCCAGCCAGGATGCTTGTGTACTGTGTTAATGGCTGATATATTTAGTCTCCAAAGGCTCTCTACTAATATCCCCTATTATATGTATGGGAAAATGAGATTCAGATAAAAAAAGAGACAAACCAACAAATATATTTAGGAGTGAAGATGAGAGACAGCACCTAATTATTCTGGGGGATCTTCAAATTATTTTCCCATGGCACCCTTAAAGTGAGTTCTCCCAGTTCTGGGATTACTGTCCTGACTGATCAACTTTCCTTCCTCTGCATATTTAACTAGTTACAAGCACTCTGCAAATTACTGTGCTCTCCATGCTCACAGTGACTGAAATCCTGTCTTAAAGCATTTCCTACAAAAGTGATTTTTCTCATTTAAGATTCACTAACACACCAATCTACCACATCTTCATACATACCACACACTGCTCTCAGGAGTGATATTAAGAAAACTTGCTCAATGAAACCTACATTCCTCCCTTTCTCTGGCTCCCTCATTCCTCTTCACACAGAGCCTTCCCCACAAACTCTTCAGTGCAACATTTTTAATAGGATTTGGAAAGCCCTTGATAGCAGCTGTCACCCCTTTACACCTGCACACAGTCTGCACTCTGCTCTTCCTCATAAATGAACACATCGATCTATCCCCTGCAAGATGTATTTCATTTTCCTGGAACTTCTGATCTGCCTGTTTGTCCCAGAAGAAAGAGTGACTAGATGAGAAATGTGTTCCCTGTTTATAGTGATATTTTATGTGCAAGAGATTGATTTGCTGTGATAGCCACCAACTTCCCTATCTGGAAACCCAGCAGTGCCCTGAACAGCCTCCTATTCGTACCTAAAAGATGCCTGTAAATACAGAGCACTATTCCTTACCCTGGGGAATAAAACAGCAGAAAACCCAGGATACCTCTGTGCCTGTTAATTGGGTACCGCAGTACAGGGTTTTCCTCTGGGCTAAAGGCTGAGGGGCTGGATGTTTCTCGAAAGGGGCAAGGATGGACAAGCAGAGAGGCAGAAACAGAATAACAGTAACCCGCTCCTGCTTTGTAAAAAACTGCAAGTCAAATTTTGAAAAATGAGCATTGTTGCGACTTTAAGATGCTACAGGTCTGGAATCTGCCCAGAGTGATGGAGTCACACAGAGGCTGTCAGTGATGCTGCTGGAGCAAGGCAGTACCAGGCTGCCCGAAAGGCACGACTGTAGTGAGTGGAGGTTTCCCCTAACTTCAGCGAGCATTGCTCTGTGCGTGCTAACAGAAATGCTCCACTCCCTGCAGTACAGTCACGTCTGGGGAGGAACACAAGTGCTACTTAAACTGCACATAATGATGTGACATGCCACGATGTCTGGACTGTGTGAGTCTGTCCCTGCTCCGCTGAAGCGAGAAAAGGTTTTGCCACTGAGAAGAGAGGAGCTGTGCCAGGCCCCCCACTGTAAGAGCCAGGAATGCAATGGAAAGAACAGGAAGGCACAGACAGGCAGGATGTGATTATATACACTGCAGTTGGACAAATCTCTGCAACTGATGAAAAACAATACTACAACTTTTCAACAGCTGGTCATGATAGAGAGGGTGTCTATCGTGCACATGGGTGATCTCCATAACCAAATGTCATGCTGGGCTTTAATTTCAAGCTGGCATGGATGAAGGAGTGCTACTGAGTCGCCTCCATGCCTGGATGCCTTTGATCTATTAAAATAAATACATTATTTCCCTGAGACACCATGGAGAGTTTCCATCTGACAAGTTAGCCTTCTTAGCTTTTTGAGGCTGATGTGATCACTGTTCAGGATAGCCTGTCTGCAACCAAAAGGACAATCAGTCTAAAATCTTGCTTCCTGGCTGCAAGAGGCTGCAACCAGCATACCCAGAGAATGCAATCTCTAAATTAAGAGGCAGTGATGCCAGTGTAAAACTATGGATCAGATGGTGCTCCTTACTCTGAGAGAAATTTGGAGGTCTTTGGATCCCCCAAAGCACATGGTACAATACTTGGAAAGCAAGCTGGCCAACTTTAGGCCTGGACAGATGCCGGGACATGACGTTGGTTTTCACAGACCAAGACTATTCCCAAAGCCCATCACTGTAGGCCCTGGCTGAATGATTGCAGAGGGGAGGGCTGAGAAGAAGGGAAAGGTGATGGTCAAATTCTATCAGAAGAGAAATGGCCTCTTCAGTCACCTGGTGTTCTCCCCTACCAATTACAAAATAATGAGAGAAATCCATAGCCTGCGATGGTTTCCATCAAGGCACCATCAACCAGTGGAGACTGTCCTAAGCTGGCCTTCACCTATTTGGCTGTTCTGGTATTTTCCCTAGGCAACTCTGCTTTCAAAAGTGATTACACAGGTTTTTCTATCAGTAAGCTAGTGGGGATCTGGACACTCAGTACCATCCTCCATGAATATTTCATTTTTAATTAAACAATTGGGAGTCTTTTTATTTTGCAAATTTCCTCTCAGTCCCAGTGCTGCTGCAGCAGCAGGAGGGAAGTAAGGGGCAGCAGAACACATCGGGACTACCACAGATTATCAAAGTGAGATTCAACTTCATAAGAATCCCAGGCAGCAGGGACTTCTCTAGAAAAAAAAAATCTTGATTTCTCAGCTGCTTTAGGGTCCCTGGCCAGAACTTCAGCTAATAAGAGTCTGCGTCTTGAATAGGATCATTTCAGGAAGCCTTTAGTCAGCTGTTTCTCCTCCACTTCCTTTCCTCACTCTGTATATTATTCATGCTAGGATATGTACAGTGAAGCAAGATGGCTTCTTTCTTTCCAACCTGATCTTTACAGACAAACTCAGCAAATAATTACGCATGCAGGCACTAAAAAGAAAAATCACTTGGATGAATTAGGGACTTTATTTCATTGTTTATTTGTGGGAGTGAGAAACTTACCCTGGATCAGACTGTATGGCACATGGTAATGAAACACAATTACCTATTCTTCTCCATTTCAGATGAGAACAAAGAAACCTGAAAGTCCTTGGAAGGTGGAGGAAAGGGAATTAAAAGCAGGTTCAAAGTAAAAGGAGAAAAAGACCTTTGAAAGAAGTGGAGGCACTGGGAGCTTATTTTGCTTGAGAGATCCCTATTAAAATCAGACATTATTTCAGAGGCTTCCAGCCATAGCACATAATTAATGAAATTAAGGTGAGGATGTGCTGCTAAATATTTGCTCACACTGCAGGGGAAAGAAACAGTGCCAAAAACACCTGGAATTTTATGGGCAAATAAACCAAGAAAGAGAGGTGTCTCAACTACTCAGAATACAGAGGGGAAAAGTACCTCTTTTTTCAACAGAGAGTTTTCAGTAACAGTAAAAATTCATAGCTTTTCACAGAAGCCCACTGCCGGTCCCCAGCCTTGCTTTGAAATACTGGGACCATCTCTAAAGCACTCTGGGGCTGTGGATAATGTAATCAGGAAATAGCCAAAAGGCTGACATTTTCAAAGCTGCAAGTGGATTTGGATGCTGCAGCTGGGAAGGCGATTATGGGAACCTTAAACAACCTCTCTCCAAATTTTGCAGGAGTAACAGGGCTAGATGGAGCCATCGTGACAATGGTTGTTAGGTAGGAATTTCTCAGTCTCTCACTCATGATATGACATGGGGTGTGCCACACATGTAGCTCCCTTACTCTGCTGAGGTCCCTGGGCATTCACTTCTCTGATTAATCTGATTAATTTCAACCGGTACGAAAGACGCCTTGTAGGTTTTCCAGCTCTGGCAGTTTCTAAAAACAAAATTAATAACAGTCAGTCCAAACTGAGGAGACAGGCAGCCTGGGTTAGAGTCTTTAGCTTGTGTTAGGCAGAAGGCCAGAGTGGGTGATCCAAATCCTGCTTCCAGTTTTAATGTTCATTGACTATGTACTTCATTGTGCTATTGGGGGTCAGTAATCACAGAAGCAAATCTGTGCAGAGGCATAAATGTATGCCAGCTTTGGCCACTAAGGTGGACACCCAAAAAACTAGTGACACTAACCACTAGTACATTTGGAAACTAATCCACAGGGTGCTTACTTAGCCTTTAAAAAGGACTCAAATCCATACTAAGCAAGCTATAGGAGAGATGAGTTTAGCCCTTTTTATAATACTCTTAAGCACAGAGTTAATTTAGGGACAGTCAGGCCAGCCTTAGGTGCTTTGACACTTTAGTTAAACTGGGAAATGTCTGCCCTTCAGCTCTGAGCTATTTGCACAGTGAGCAACTATTAAACCTTTTACTGCCCTAGGCAGCCACTTGCCTGACAGAGATGGCCCCAGGGCCCAATACAGCTGCAAGCTGGAAATGCCATCTGCATGAACGGCATGTGCAATTAAACTAAGTAAGCTGCAGACAAAATATAAGGGTGATCAGCTCCCACCCTGCAGGCCACACACCATCATCAACTGGGATCTGGGAGGAACATCCCTCAGACCACCCTTCCTCATGCCATGGAATTTACAACACAGTTAGTTAGATACTGTACGCCTTTTTTGATGCACCTATCACTAGTCTGTGAGAGAGCAGAAGACCAAATAGACTTCCAGTCTAGTCTTCCGTGGCAATTCCCAGGTATGTGTGGATGAATGACGTACAGTAATAGTAGCAGGTCATCACATCTGCACTGACAGTGCTAAAAAATGGGGTCAGCAGAGAATCCAGAGGTTTTCCAGGGGTCCTGCACTCAGCAAGCAATGGCAGGTTAGTGTGTGATAGACTGAGAGGCCACATTGAGGAGACAGTTAATAAAAGCAGGACAAGAAGAATCAATGTGTTCTGACACACTGGTGACAGATTGGAGAGAGGGACAGATTTAATATCCTAGCATTATCCTTTCCCAGCCTAAGGGCCCTGAAATTGATTGAATAAATTAAAGCATTGCGGTGGATGACACTAGAGTTAAGGTCGTGTCAGCACTTCCATCTTAACTCCTATATCCTCTCCTCTGAGGTTTTCTTTTTCATGTCTTGGCGCAGAAAGCTTACTCCTGTGCTACAATTTGGCCAAGAAGATCTCAGCTCCCATGCAAAAAAAGCAAGAAAAGAAGGGAATTACAGAAGGATGACTAGACAGATAGTTCTATCTGGTGTGCTTTTGCAATCAAAGGATAAACAGGCCATATCAGGCTACTCCTAAAACTGCCATGTGCTCATTCTGTGTCATGGTCAATCTCTCTTTGCAAATAGGGAGCAGAAAAATAGAGTTTGAAAATAAAAAAGTACAGAGAACTCACAAAAAAATAAAGCTGTAGGCGAAATTAATCTCTGCGTAGCTTCACTTGCATGCAAAATTATTCATTCTTTTGTAACTAAAAGCAGCTAAGGTAATTGCAGATGAAAACTCTTCCACTTTTATTCTTTATTATCTCTCGGCAAGTCTCTCTCAGAGTCATCAATAGGATTTTATGTCACAACAAATCCAACTGCTTAAATAGAGTCAGGTGCTATAACAGAATTGGGCCCTTCATTGAGTTGGTCTGATCATCAGTATTCCCAGGGCAGCTCTCACCCGCATATAGAAGTGGGTCTTGGAAAATGCTCAGTATTTTCTTTAAAGCACTAGGCACATTCATCTGAGAGAAAAAACTAACCTCTGCATCTCAGAAATGGTGCCATGTCTCTTACAAAATGAGATTTAAAACTGCGCTGAATCATTTTCATTTTTATAGGCTGTGTCATTGTCCAAACTCCTGTACCAGCCACCACTGGGTCACTAGCATCGCAAATATTTCCAAAATGCTACCCAGACATCTGTTTACACACAGCTGCTAACAAATAAGGGGCCAGTAGACCATGCTCTGAAAGTTGTGTATTACACATAATAAAGATTGCGTAGAGCAAATGGCCTCTGCTGTGCAGTTCTTTGCATTAGTGCTTAACATCCCACCCTTTAGGAGAACGTCAGCTCCAACGACGGCAACAACAAAAACTTGCTTTCTCTGATTTTTTAATTTCATTAAACTCACTGTGCACAAAGCTCCAATGCTAAAAAGTGTGAGCACTTAGCACATTGCTCATTTTAGCAATTACCCATCTGACCCCAACTTCCTGCTTATCTTTTCAGCAGCATCTACAGGGCATCAGGGAGCAGTTTCAACCTTCTCCCTTTGTGAAGAAGCAGGTGCTCAACAACTTCACACAGCATAACATTTCACCCGACAACACAACAGGGAAATTCACTGATTGACAACTGCCAAAAAGCAGAATGGTTCCCAATAGCTGCATCCCAGGATGCTTCGGGATAAATTTGGACATGAGAATGTAGTACGTGACTGCTATTGTCCTTAATGGGAGTCACATGGCTGAAGCCCCAAAGAGCTACTTGGAAAATTTTGAGGCTTGGTGTTTAAAAATGAGACAAATGTACATAAAATGGTTCAGATCAGCATTCAACTGAGATACAAGGCAAAACGGGCTAGGACATTCAAAGCAGGCACATTAGTGTGCACTCCACCTCTATGCCAGCCAAACAATATGGGTTAAAGTCAAAGTATCTGAGTCAACCCTGTATTAATTTGCATTTATACCATCAATTTGTGGGGGTAAACACACCAGTGATTCAGGCTTTCATTGTCAGCCTCCATGGGGACTTCAATGGCTCTGTCAGCTTGTATCTCAGTCCACAGGCTGTTTGCCCATGAATTTAAATATAGATTGAACGTCAATGCCTCTTTCCACAAATCAAGGCTTCTCATTTAAAACATTGCACTTGCATGTTAAATAGAGACTAATTAGACACTCAAAGGGAGGACAAATCTAATTTGACTAGAAGAATATGGAGAAAATTAATGCAGTGCTGTGGTAGTATGGAAAAAAGCCTTTCACGCTGGTTAAAGTGGAAGCAGAATAGGACCTGTGACTTCTGTTCCTGCTCCTGATACTCACTTCCTTGTATGAGTCCTTTACACCCTCCTGGTTTCACTGCTCCTTGGGTCATCATTTACATCAATATACAAATAGCCACTGTGGTGCTCCAGCATCCTACACACATTGCGCATTCGTGCAGGGGGACACAGACTTCACATCTGCTGTTTCTGTATTTGTTATTTTTTAAATCATCTGCCAGAGTGGTAGGAGTGAGCTTGCTAGCCCTGCTTCCTGAGCAATGTAAATGATGGATTTAATCTACTATAACACAGCTATCACCCCCAGAAAAACCACACACCTTTTTGTGAATAATGGGGGCCTTCTGATGGGTTTCTCTAAATAAAATGGAGCACAGTTGGCTAAGCAATCTTTGGAGGCTACTCTTTAAACATCAACAGCTCATAGCATCCTCAGGCAGTGGAAGTTTATGAATCTCTCTCTCTGGAAGTTAATGCACTCATTAGTTTTAGGCTGAGGGAGCAGATGGCAGCAGACTTGCCTTTCCTTGGACACAGGTGGTAGAGTCTGCACTGTCCTTCATTAAAGGCTTTGAGACTGTTAAAGAAACTAGTAATTAATCTAAAGATCCATGTCTAAGGATTTCTCTCCTTCCATGACGTCTGGGTTTCCCACCACAGACAATATCACTATTAAGTAGCCAGCACAGCATGGAAGGTGAGAGAAAGAGGAAGGGAGGCAGGAGGAAAAACAAAATTCAGCTTCCTGGCTATGATTTTTATTAGAACCATGCAAAATGTAAATAATGACATCTTGAAATAGGAAAGCTCACATACTTTAGGGTACAGTGTCAGGTTTGAAATCCATCCCAGGCTGAGCCAGAGGTTTGCCAAGACTTGCAAAATTTTGGAGTAAGCTTGGGTCCAGTGCAACATCGTCCAAGGCCCAATTCCAAACAGAAGGTGGCAAATTTAAACCTGGCTTCAGTTCTGATCAGACCTCTGGGAATTCATTATTTCCCTTCAGAAGACTGGAAACAAGCCATTTTACAACTGCTGTTGCTAAGCCAGGTGGAACTGGCGATTTCAGCTAATTATCTGTGTGGCTATTCCTGTTTGCACTCAAAACAAAAATCAGGAGATCCTCAGCGAAGTGCAGCTGGAGGAGAATTGAAGGAGAGTCACCTCTGTACACATGCCCTGACCCTGATACACTCCAGCCGTGAACTAGTCTAACCACACTGACTCCTTTAATGCAGAACAACAGAAAACAGCCTCTAACCTGCACCTGATTTGGCTCTGATTCAAGCCTTCATCTGAAGCCTGCTAAGGACAACAAATCTTGACTGTTGATCAAGAAAATCCTCTGACACTACCTGGTTTTCAGGGTAGAACTTGGTTGAGTTCATACATCCCCTATGATGAACCTGGGAGCATGAGCTTTTATCAATAGCAGCCCAGCTCCTCAACAACAGTTGGCATCCTATTGCTGGGTGGTATCTATCAGAGATGCCTGCTGACGTAGGGAGACACAAGGAATTCTTGCTCCCTGCTCCAGCTCACTGCTCTCCTCTCACCCAGCGTGCAGCTGTTATCTCAGAGACATGAGACATCCAGAGAGTAATTGAACAGACTCATTTTTGACTGAGGATCACGTCAGTGGTGTTTAGCCAAACTCCCTTCACAGCCCACTCTCTTGATGCTTCTGGAGTTACACCAACAGAAAACCTAACTTTTTTACCGGTGTTTCTGTAACAGATTGCCATATTGTATTGCAAACAATAAAGTGTGTTTCAGAATGCCAAAAAGCATCTAAAATGGCCGGCTAGCTCTTCGTATCCTGGGAACTCAACTGCAGCTGCACAAACTGATTTGAAAATGTGTGATTTCAGGGTTCTTTCTTATAAAAGGTCTATAAAGAAGTTACGCTGAAGAAATAGCTTAAAGAATAGTTAAGCGGCAGGCTTGAAACATCAGACACTTGCTACTGTCACCACCTCAGCTACTTATTCTAGAGAGGTGAAGGCTAAGACTACAGAGTCCTGATGCTGCCTTGGGTCAGGCCCTCAAAACACTGCTGTTTCTCCATCTGTACAACAGAGGTAATGACATCTAAGTTTTGCAAAGTTATTCTTTGGCTAAACTAACCGAACGCTGAAATCTCTGTATAAGTGTAAGTACAAAGAAATGTCAGCAGCCGTTTAAAATCAGGCTTTAGGATTTAAAAACTCACCAGATTTTAGTAGCAGTATAAATGTTACCACCACAGCCAAGGTCCTTTCCATACTCTGTGCCCAAATCCTGTAGCTCTAATAATCAAGGGGAATGTTTAGTCTTCCAGCTGTAATATTTCTTGCCTTTTAGGATTCATCCCTGACAATAATTAAGTCTCATAAGGATGAAACTTAAATGAGCAGTAGCCTTTGGGGATGGTATTAGAGTGCTAACTGTGTTTGTGGTTTAAATATTAATGTGAAAGTGTAATTACCATCCACCAAGTTTCAGGCTAGTGTTTGAAAGCAGGAAGAATGAGCAGTACCAGTTGGAAGCTTCTGTGCGGAAAGGATTAAAACTTAGAGCCGGAACAATTTCTCAACCAGAAAAGAGCACAAGGAGACATGCTTGGTGGGTGTTCTTCATGCAACCCCAGAGTGTGGTGGCTTCCCACTGCTGGCTGACTCCAGGCAGAACTCCCAAATTCTTCACACAGCATGGCGAGGCAGAAGCCTCAACAGCAGCCGTGCTATAATATCTCATCTCAGTTGGGGTCATGGATGTTGAGTGTCTACCTTACAATTGCAATGCAAGCTACAGCTGGGTCCCAGAGGAAAAAGCCTCATCAAATTGAATGCCACTGTCATTTTCTCCTTGTAGCCTCTTTGCTTATTCCCTGGAGTCTGGGCAAGGATCCTGTTGAGTCCCCAAGATCCCTCTGGGCTTGAGTGAGGAAGCACATAAGTATTAGTTCACTTATCACATCTGGACTCCCTATGTAGTCTTGTGCACTGCTGGAATTCTCAGGGAACATTCAACATCTGGCAGATTTCAGCCTGTGGAGGAAAAGTGTACAGAGCATAGGGATAGTAAGAGCAGAAATGAAGGGGGTGGTATGTGCAAATTAAGTTTTGAATGGGAGAGAAGGATTCTGTGCATGCTAGCACTTGCTAGGGAAAGGCTGCGTTGCAGTTGAGCCACAAATTGTGAGCCAGACACAGTAACACTCTTACTCTCCCTCTAGGTCTTGAGCATGAAAAAGGGAGAGGTTGTAAGACATTTCACTTCATCTTTGTTCGTTTCAAACAAATAGAGCAGAAAAGTCAAGCCAGAGAAAGTGGAAAGAGGGCATGAAACGGAGCTGACTTTGTAATGGCTCGGTTAGCCTGGCCACTGGTAACAAGCATTAGTAACATATAAGCTGTTCCCACTATTCCCAAACCTTTGTGTGATGTTAAAAGTGTGGACAGGAGGAGAAAGCAAGAAAGTAGAGAGCTAACGCAAACAAATCTTGCAGAGTGTTGCCCAGAATTAATTCCTTTTTCCTACACACTGCTACTCTGTCCCTCCAGGGCTGGGTTCGCACAAAAAGATCTGTCTCCCAGGGAAGCTGGAGTGTCCCTGTTCAGGACCTCCTTCCATTAGAAATTATTCTTGTGCCCTGCGTAGGATCAGGTGATCCCTACACCTTCTCAGACCTTTGCACAACAGACGAGGCGTTAAAGATGATTCCTCCAATGCTGCCCTATGCCTCTGGGGACAGCAGAGGTCTGAATGGCCATGCAGGGCTGGTGGGCCACAGATAAATCTTTCATTCAGCATCTGTTGTAAATCCCAAGGAATCTAATGGGATTTGGCAATTTAATCCAGCCAGGGTTTAGATGATCAAAAGAATTTCTTCAAGTCAGCAGCACTTACAATGAAAGCTAGCCAAAATCTCAGCAGGATGAGGCCATTATTCTTTCTTTTTGAGTTTATGTGTCTTTATTTTTATCATCTCTCTGAGAGGAGGGGGAGGAAAGAAGGAGAAGTAAAGTTTAAGAGGACAGATAAATTCTGCCTTGCTCAGCTTCTGCCCTGAGACACAGCTATCTCCAACCTCTCAGTGACACATTAGCCTTCAGAGAGATTGATCAATAGCTGGATTGCTGGGAAAGACTCATTGCCAGTGCCCTAATGACCAGAGAAACCTGCCAGAGGAAGTGCAAAATTAACTCGGGTTCTAAATAATTAAGGATTAGGTGAATATTTTCTTCCATTAACTTTTTCAGCTGGCACCCCAGCTGCAGATTCCTCCCTGCCTTTGATGGAGGGACTGTACCTTCAGCTGCTTTGGGATGTGACACTGCACCTCCCGTTCAGGCAATCTGGTCTCCTGGGTTCTGTTTCTGGCTCTCTTCTGGTGCCATGCAGGATCTCACACAAACCTGGTGCATGTTTTAGAAGGAAATGTAGTCATCCAAAACAGAGAGCCTTGTTTGAAAAACAGAGCCTTCCTCTCTCCCTGCCCCTGTTTCCCCTCCTGTAAAATGGCTTCCTGCTCTTTGGAGAGTGCAAGGGATCTTTGCTGATGTTTGGTAAGGGGCCATGGAGCAAGAATGGTAAATGATAGAGTAGATTTCCTGCCTGTGCCCAGTCCCTGACTCTTTCGCAACCCCTGAGCTGTGCCCCTACTGTTCTCTTTCACCATGGGTCAGATCCAGCATGGTACTAAGCATTTCCTGCCTCCATCCTAATCCTGTCTGTAACTGTGGAGTGAGAATAACAAAAAAGTTATATAAAACTCAGTAAAAGCCACCTTTGCCGCAGTCACTGGGAGCTGAGGGCAGTTTATGCTTTTTAAAGGCAACTCAGTACAATGCAGGATTAGGTCCTGTTTGCTTTTCTGTCTCTAGTTCTTTCTGCCATTCTTTTTTCAACTTAGCCAGTCCCCCTCTCCCTTTCCAGGGTTCTTCCACAATGTCCCTTCTGTTCAAACTCTGTACTCTCCCCAGCTAGGACAACAGTCCCAGACAAAGCATCACATTGACAAGCAATGTGTACATTATCTGTCTCCCCTGCTCTAACTTTATGCTGGACCAGGTATTGCTTGTCCTCCCACAAGCAGTGTGTAAGCCGACATAAAAGTGTAAACTGGCATAAACTCTGAGCTACGTGCATGGGCTATTTCAACAGAAATGCAGCCATGTGTAACAGAGGGCAAGAATCAAATTTGTCCTGCCAGAAGAACTGGGATTGTATTGATCTTGTACAATGATTGTGGAATCACAGCTGCAGATAGCATCTGGAGATGCTTGCAGAGAAGGCAGGGACTAAATATGGAATGGCAAGTCAGGTATAAACCTTGAATCCTTCCTGCTACAGAACACCTTTCCAGGACAGAGCCAAGACCTAGTTAGGAAGCTACCTGCACTGAACTGACTCTGCAGGTGTGCAGAAATGTTTGCTGATACTTCTAGAGGGCTAAATTCACACACAAAACGAAGAAACATACAGGAAGAATGAACTGAGTGAGCTTATAATAATAAAACAAGAATGAGGTATGGCCCCGCTCCCTTCCTAGCTATGACAGAACTAAACCATCACCAGGGCCCACCTTGCTGTCACTTCTCTGGCAGGGAAAAAGACACAACAGCATCAACAAAACACTGATGTCCCGTTAATCTGCTCCAGAAGTTACTGGGGATAGGAGGTGTCTCACTGCCTGACCTGTGTGATGATGAACAATGCATTTCCAAGGCTGCTTGCTCTTGCCTGTCAGCCAACACACTGAGTGGAACAGGCATGTTTTGGCAGGGAGATTTCTTTAATCCTTGTGCAGAACTGTATAGTTTAATAAAGCAGAGGTGTAGATAATGTCTACTGAATTAGTGGTTAGCATTGCAGTTCAATCTCTCCTCAACTCCACGGAGGATGAAAGGAGAACAGAGAAGCAGAAAAATTAATGGATTCTCCAAACTGCTAGGTTACACAAACTTGAGGCCACATAAGAGTGCCACCCCCAGGTTATGTGAGCATCCCCTGGTCTTGCACGCATTTGTGCCTACAGAATCCTTCCGACTCCACTCAGAGAAGACCAACTCCAGTGAGACCAATGGAGCTAGAGCCAAATCATGCTTCTGATGAGACGTAAAAGGCTTTTTGATTTCAGTGGAAACCACTAACAGCATCTAACAGAGATCAGAATTTAGACCAACTCTCTCTGATTCTGGAAAACAGGAAAAAAAGCAACACATCATTAAAACAAAATCTCCCATAATAAGCAGAGCTCATTTGTCTGTTAGTGCAGGTGACAATCCACCAGGTTGTCATCTGCCTTGACAGCTGTCACCTCCCTGAGACTGACACATTTAGAGAGTACAGTGTTTCCTGTGCTGCTCTCCCTTGTACTGCTCTCCCATGCTCATGTCCTAGTCACCGCATTTAAAGCCTTTTGCCAGCTCTTATGTGCATTTGATATTCACATCTATCCATCTAGGTCTTTTGACTTCACCCTACAACATGCCTTTTGCTGCCAGTATTCACTTGAGATTGATTTGCTAGACAGATTTTTAATGCAACAGTCATTGGGGTGGGAGTACTGGGACAGGTCCTCTTCTGATGTGATTTGGAAGAACTCCAGATGCCCATCTGCATCACCTAATGCCCGCACCTGTCACTTCAATTTTCCACTACATCTCTCCTCTCTTCTTCTTCTTGCCTCTTCCACACAAGTTGCAACCCTCTCTCCACACTTCTTCTTGTTTATTCCTTTTACAACTTCTTTCTTTCAAATACAAATGCCTGATTACTACTGTCCCCAGCAGAAAATGAGGATACCAGGCCAGGCATAAAAGATGTTGCCTCCAACACCTGTGATGGAGTGACTCCTACGTGTACTAGAGCTGAACATAAAATCAAGAATTCCAATCAGGAAAGTGGCCACTATCTCTGAAGGGAAGGTCAGAATGTTTACCACTGGGCCAAGAAATGAAATCCCCAAACCCTGTACTAAAGAAAAAAAGGGCATCCTCAAGCCTGCAGAAAGGGAAGCTGCAATGCAGGGCTGTTTTAGTCATTAGAGTAAAGAAGGTCCTTGACATAAATCAGACAGATTTTGCTTTCCTTAATACTGGTACAAATCCAGGATAAACACCATGATTTCACTGGGAGTACTTCACATTCATGCTGATACAAATATTATTAAAATTTGGGTTCTTACCGTTAGGATGAGTACCCTGCAGCAGAACATATACTGTGCACCTGCTGCTGCTGTAGTTCCTAATTAGAGATAAGTTTATTGACCAAAGATCAGTACAGCATTTTATCAATTCTTTTTCCTTGTTCTCTCTGTCCCTCTCTCCAGGTCTCATTTATAGCCAAGGGAAAGGGAAAGAAACAGCATCAGCAATTTCTGTCTGCAATGAAATACAAACTCTTCTTCCCAAGCTTCCTTGTGAAGCAAACCCTGGCTAACTGGCTTCTTTCTCCCCTTTTCATGAGAGTGACAAACATCTTCCTGACTAGTGCATCAGACAGAGATATAAACTCTTTGCTGAAATTGATGAGCTGGTGTATCATTGTGGTGCTCCCAGAGCACTGCGGCTTGTGACTGTCACAGCCACTCACTGGCCTTCGGTGTGGGCTCTGGAGGGAGTCCAGAAGTATCTTTGCACTGGAGCATATTCCAGCTTCCTGTTGAAACAAAGCTATGTGCTGCATACTGCAGACAATTACTGTATAAATCACTGAGAGCAAAATCCAGAGTCCCAAGCCTTTTACTCCAAGAATACAGCCTCTGCAGTTTAAGCTAAAGCAAAATTTCTTGAGCTAACTGCCGTAGTAATTCCTTTACCTTGTCTAATTTGGTAGGGACAGATGGATGTACATAGATGTAGACACATACATACTGCTTTTCAGGTTTCTGCATATGACTCCTGAGCATCCCTATTGCTTTAGCAGATGTATCATAGGGAAGACCAATTTTCCTTAATTATCAGTTTCATATTATCACCCTTTTCTCCCGTGTTAGATCATTTGACACTGCCTGACAAATCTGGTGGCGTTCTACAACGGGGTTACAGCGTTGGTGGATAAAGGAAGAGCAACTGACGTCATCGACCTGGACTTGTGCAAAACATTTGACACTGTCCCGCACGACATCCTTGTCTCTAAATTGGAGACACATGGATTTGACAGACGGACCGCTCGGTGGATAAGGAATTGGCTAGATGGTCACACTCAAAGAGTTGTGGTCAATGGCTCGACGTCCAAGTGGAGACCAGTGACGAGTGGCGTTCCTCAGGGGTCGGTATTGGGACAGGCATTGTTTAACATCTTTGTCGGTGACATGGACAGTGGGATCGAGTGCACCCTCAGCAAGTTCGCTGATGACACCAAGCTGTGTGGTGCGGTTGACACACTGGAGGGAAGGGATCCATCTAGAGGGACTTTGACAGGCTTGAGAGGTGGGCCCGTGCAAACCTCATGAAGTTCAACAAGACCAAGTGCAAGGTCCTGCACATGAGCTCGGGCAATCCCAAGCACAAACACAGGGTGGGCAGAGGGTGGGCAGAGAATGGATTGAGAGCCGCCCTGAGGAGAATGACTTGGGGGTGTTGGTTGATGGGAAGCTGAACATGACACAGCAATGTGTGCTGGCAGCCCAGAAAGCCAACCGTATCCTGGGCTGCATCAAAAGAAGTGTGACCAGCAGGTTGAGGGAGGTGATTCTGCCCCTCTACTCCACTCTTATGAGACCCCACCTGGAGTACTGTGTCCAGCTCTGGGGCCCCCAACATAAGAGGGACATGGACCTGTTGGAGTGAGTCCAGAGGAGGGCCATGAAGATGATCAGAGGGCTGGAGCACCTCTCCTTTGAGGACAGGCTGAGAGAGTTGGGGTTGTTCAGCCTGGAGAAGAGAAGGCTCCGGGGAGACCTTATAGCAGCCTTCCAGTACCTGAAGGGGGGCCTACAAGAAAGCTGGAGAGGGACTTTTTACAAGGGCCTGTAGTGACAGGACAAGGGGTAACGGCTTTAAACTGAAAGAGGGGAGATTTAGATTAGATATAAGGAAGAAATTCTTCACTATGAGGGTGGTGAGGCACTGGAACAGGTTGCCCAGAGAAGCTGTGGATGCCCCCTCCCTGGAAGTGTTCAAGGCCAAGTTGGACGGGGCTTTGAGCAACCTAGTCTAGTGGAAGGTATCCCTGCCCATGGCAGGGGGGATGGAACTAGATTATCTTTAAGGTCCCTTGCAACCCAAACCATTCTATGATTCTATGATTCCTTCCCACTCTGTGGGATTCCCTGATATAATCTACTAAGTACAAACAGCTACAGCTACAACGTTAATTGGTATTTATGCTGCAAACACTGTGTAACTACATGGTTATTTGCAAGTTTCCTTCGATCAGTCATTAATGATATTTAACATTGTGAAGTTATTACATCCATAATTGCAGAGTGTTCAGGTCCCCTGATGAAAAAGCAGCCCAGAAAATTTAAACAGTCCTGCCTATGCCTTGACATTATTCCAATTGAATGTGATCATTGCAGAATTCCGCATTCCCTTATCCTGTAAAAATGAGTACTAGCAACTGATTTATCCTGTTAGCTTCACCTGCAATGCAACTGGAGTCCGCCTGCAGTGCAAGTATGTAAGCCAGCTTCAAACAAGCACATAGTAGCAACAGAAGCATAAATTTCAGTATGGGCTGCACAGGTTTTCCAGGTGTCCTGGGTGTGTATGGCTCACCTATTCTTACATCCATCCCATTGCTTCTTTCTGTGACTGCATTCCCATTGCATCCCATCTGCTATTGTTATCTAGAAAAGCTAAATGAAAGATGCAAATGCTAGCTTCACTGTGATATGTCAATCCAAGACTTCAGATTAGACAAACCCTTCATCCTGCCCAAAGCCCTTTGGATGAACAGCACTTTCATCAACGCACTTCTCATTAGTTTAGTTCTGTTTGGTCTTTTACGGAATTGGAGACTAGACTTTACAAATTGTTGCAATGGTAGAAAGGAGAACAGATTTTCACAGGATTATCTACTTACCTCCCTAGTTGTGTCTTGGGAACATCTTCGGAAGATGTGTCTTCAAGCTGCAGCAGTTGGAGATGGCAGTATTGCATCTTCCCTGCCAACTGTCCCCTGCCTGCTCTCTCCATATTTGTCCCATCTGTAAGAATAAATGAGTATCTCCTATGCATTCAGTCACTTTGTGCCTGCTACCATCACTTTAGTGATAACAAGAATACTAGATCCCCAGAGATACAGGGAAGGTGAAACTTTGTTAGAACAAGGCAGAAGGCTGTTTTCTTTTGTTGCTTCTGACTCTGCTGCATTTCTGGATTAGGAAAATGTATTTGGGGAGTCATTTCTCCATTTTTCAGGCCTGCAGTGAATTTACACAGTCCCACCAGAGACTCGCAAGCCATTGTCAGTAACCAAAAGACACAATACCTCAGAATGCTCAGTGCAGTGCATGGAACCACCCTGGCTGCCGGCCATGGTTCTGAAAGAATAATAATGAAAAAAATGTGCTTGCTACAGGACTGCAGACCTAAGGAAATCAAAATGCTATTAATCCCAGCCTATCCTGTTCTCATTACAATCTGCTCTGCTAGTGGCACCAGGAGTTTTGATGAAATCCATCGTTACTAGCAGGGTAAATACATCTTTAGGTAGCGTAAATCAGCAGCATTTGCTATGCCAATTTATGCCAAGTGTGAATAGACCACTCTGGTATTTGTTATGTGCAGAGGAATAGTATATGGGGTCAATACAGAAAGCTCCAGCATGGCTGAGGCTTGCAGAGCATTTGTTTAACTAATCAGCTACACCATGCAATCAGTGTCTATTTTTCCTCTCATAAATAGGCATGCATGAGGGAAAAAAATGATTGTTAAATACTCATACAGTGGGTTTTAACAAACTGCAGATTTGAGAAGAAAACCACAAGTACAAATAAAGCTTCCCAGCTGCTCAGGATTTTTTTCTTCCGGTTGAATAAATAATCACCTTTGGCTAATTGAGTAAATATAAAACTCCTCAGAAATGGCAACTCAACAAAGCACCAAAGAAGCCCAGCACTTTCAGGAGGAATTCCCCAAGAAACAGCATATGCAGGAGGCAATGAATTAAATATTTCTGTCCGTTCCTCTAGATGTGAGAGGCAACTAAAAATCTGAAATAATGAAGTAAAGAAAGAAATATTTAATTAATAAACCGAATGAAGAGACAAGAGCATGGCAGAGGGAATGGTTTCCAGATGCTTCACCCTGGAGTCCTAAATAAAAGATAAACAAACTGCAAGACACTACCCAATCATCTCCACAGTGGTTCAAGTTTTAAAGCAGGTCTGCATGCCACAGATTAACTAAAGTGCACTAAATAAAATACCAGAAATACCTTGGAGGGGGGATTACCACAAGAGGGGGAAGGAAAAGGCAACATGACATTGTTTTTTCACACACAGGGAAATAAAAACACATAAAGACATTGCATGGTTTGAAGTCACAGAGCTGAGCTGGTGGCAATGTTAGCAGCTGGTGCATTCACCATTAAACCACAGTACCTTCTATTTCCAACTCTATTTCTTATTTTTCTTAGGAACATCAAGCTTAAAACCATTGCCAGACTGGGAGTTGAGCTTATGAATCAAAGAAAGGATACGGCGCTATAATCTTTTTCAAGCCATCTTCTTGTAAGGTGGTTTCTATTGCTTTAACATCCCTCCATGGTCTTTATTAGCAAACAAAATGTGAAGTACTTCACATGCTCTGTGTGAATTCTTACGAAGGAGAAGAACAGCAGCATAAGATAGATGTGTCAGCTGGGAGGTCTAGGAGATTGGCTATAAGAATTTTAAGGAGCTAATTTCAAGAAAACAGTAATCAAGGGAACCTGAAAGAATGGGAGAATGTCATAAAAAGAAGCAAGCTGCTTCTCTCAGCAGAAGGAACTGGGCTGATATGATTCTCTGAGGGTCCCAGATCGGCTGCACCAATTCTGTAAACTTTAGGTATTACAGCAAGCCAGCTACTAGGAAGCTGCATTTTTAGAGATTATGACTGGCTCCAGATTAAGTACCCACATAAATCCTGTCAGCTGGAAAATGGTTTGTTTGTTTTAAAAGAAAATTATGTAACTGAGAAAATCCAGCCTTTTTCCTTTCGCCAGTTTCTTTCAGTTACAATGTTTTAACAATGAAGCTGAGTTGTACAATGAGTGTAACAGGCCAAAATAAGTAAGTTCTGCTAACGTTAAAGCTGTAAAGGGATCAAACTATCCCCAAAGACCTGCTTCTCCATTACAGCAAAATCCAGCGAGCCTTCTGTACCTCCATCATTCCAGGATAGCAGAGCACTAGATAACACCTGGCACTCACACGAGCTCTCAGAAGACTTGTGTTCATGGCAAAGTTCATTTATGTTATAGCTCCAGTGTGCTCATTAATCTGACTCCTGTCCAGGCACAGTCCCATTGTTTCTGTATTGTGGTGTTAATAGCTCAAACTGATTAACAGAGAAAATGAGCACAGCTTGTCTTAAATAAAGGTAAGGAAGTTGAACAATATAATTCAGTTGGCCTCCCTGAAAAAGGAAGGAAAATGTGAGGTTTTGGTCAAGAACAATGAGGTGCTCAGCATGTTCTGGCTTCCAGCCATAGCAAGAGTTAAAATAGACAGGTACAGTGAGTTAGGGAAGGAAATAAATCATGGGGCCCAACTGATGGTGCAATGTAACTCACATTGCACTTTAAAATCCACTGGCACAAATACTTGAAAATAATGAGGTTGCATTTTGATAAAAAGGAAGAAGGTATGGTCTTCTGGACTATTGTGAGATGCTATCAGCTCTAAAAGTCCTGCAGTAATCTAATCTGTGTAGGACAGAGTGTAGCATTTCAGCCAGACATTGCTGCACAGAGTCCAAGAGCCTGTGGTTAGCTTAAAGTGTGCCTTTCAGAGAGACTGCTGAGGTGAAACCCTGATTCTATTGAACCTGGTGCCAAAATGTTCAGAAATTTCAGTGGAAAACTTCTGCTTGAGTCTTGATTTATTGACTCAAAGTAAAAGAATTTACTCTAGTTCTCGACTCTGCTAACTCTGGGCTACATTCTGTGTATTGAGATCAGCAAGGACAGCTCACCAGGTTGAGCACTGGGCAGATCAAAGCTTCAGGTCTCCTCATATCCTTGACAAAAAGACCCCGTTGAAAAAGACATGCCTCACTGCGCTCTGTTGAAGATGCACAAAGGGGGAACAAAGCTCATCCCATTCATTTTCTTGCCTACACGCAAAAATTGGTAGTTGTCTCATCAGACATCTGTGTGTGTTGTTAAACAAGCCCTACAAGCTCCCCTTAGGTGCCAGCAAAATGCTGAAGGGCCATTGTGCTCACATCTGCACTGCTCTGGAATTGTGAAGGTGCCCTTAGAAGAAGCAACTTGATGTCTGTTAATACAGAATTGAAATCACAGGAAACCATCCCTTTCACCACTCTATTTTCTATGCATCCTCCCCACTCTCCTCCTGTTCATCCATCAATCTCTGTATCTCTCTCTGCTTTTCTGTCCTTTTTGGTGCATAAAGGCTTTGCTCAGATGACAAAAACCTATGTTCTTCCAGTCTCTGGAATGAAAGTCAATATAAAACAGCTCCTTATGTCCAGCTTTAGTTTTTTATACCTTCAAGGTCTTTATTTTATTCCACTAGCAAATTTTAACTGACAATTACAGCCATTGACGTGCATGCAAGGTGCTTAAAACCTGCGTTACCACTGCATTAATCCAGGCGGAGACTGGAAGCTAGACAAAGGCTGCCAAAGAAGGCACCTGTCAATGCATTCAAAGGAGGAGGCTGGGGAGACCATGCACATAAGTACTAGCCATTCCCTGCAAAACACATGGCCTTTTTCTTCCTGTTTCCCCCTTTCCAGAGCTCCAGATTTAACAGCCACAGGTTAGAAAAACCACATACAGGATGTAAAGCATGAAAGCGTAGCTGCAGAGGTTAAACCTGTCACAATTATGACGTGAAACAGTGCTGCCTTTACAAAGAGAAAAGGATTTACAGACAAACAGCAAGTCTTCTTTGTTAAACTAAAACCAAACCTGATTTCCTGACAGTCTGTTTGAAAACAGATGGTGATGATGGCAAAAGGAGGCTTCTCTATAAGGCAGGCAAAATTCTGCTGTTTGGAAATGTAAAACATGAAGGCCTTTATTTTGCCTTGTGACATGGAAATTGGTAAGAGTAGATGAGGATTGCTGAATGCAAATTCCTGAAGAGGGAAGAATCACTTATCTCCAAGAATAGGTTCTGCTCAGCATCCTCTGGCAACAGAGATCTTTGGAGCAATGCCAGACGAATCAGGGGAATAACAATGAAGGGAAAGCCTTTCTCTTTCAGGTAATAGTTCTAGTTAGCCAGCAGTGATCACTGCCCCGAGGTTTGCTGACAGTCTCAGGTCACACAAATTGGTGGTCTCAGTCCTGCCTCATTCCACAAAGCTACAGAAAACCACAGAAACAAGTGCACGTCAATAATTCCAGGGCTGTCCCTTCTAAAAGCACTTCTGGAGTTTTGACTGAAAAGAAATGTGACAGAGATCTGCGCTGCACTACCCCAAGTTGAATGATCTCTGCATTACAACAGCCTGGCACTGGAGCACATGGGTGCAAATACTGACGTAGCAGCTCCCCTGTTCTCAGAAGAAAACATTGATTGATGGTAAGGTAAAGGACAGACTTTACCTGGCCCACCCAGTTCTGGCATGTCACCCACCATGCATACTTTCTTTGCCTGGCCCAACATAAATGTTCAAGGGCCCTGGGACATTTATACCCCCAAAATCTGGACAGCAGTCTGTAGGATGCTAAGGAGCACTGAAGAATATGTGTGTCCCTCTCTGATGGCAAGTGGCTGCAGTGGCACCTGATCAAAGGCTATTCCCACACACATGCACTCTGGCAATCAAACTAAGTCACCAGTTGCTGAGTTAACTGAATCAACATCGTGAGGTTGAATTAGCCACATGCTGGCACTGTAATTCTAATTGTTTTCAAATACATATGGTAATAAAAGTCTAATTAGCACACATCTCCAAATAGGATGGTTTTGCATTGGTGACACAAGTAATGAAGGATTACATACATTCACCTGCTACCTCTGGGACACTTTTCTTCACACCATGTTTTGTTGGTTTTGTGGTAGAGGTTTTAAACAAACGCAGGAAAACAAGAAGGAAAAAGCAGGCTGACAAACTGCATGACATATAATATAGAGATTGGAACCTTGGGAATGCAATCCAGCAGAGAACATTTAAGTAACACATGACTACAGAGCTCTGAATCAAATCTGATCCCCATGTGCTAACAAGCGTGCAGTCAGGTACTTGCTCACCAGTATGGCTGCTTATCCACAGTTTGCAGAAACATGCAGCCATTTGCAGATGTGCACACAGGTCTAGCCTGCAACGCACAGAAAGGCATACACTCACATGTGTGAACCGCACATATGCACCTAAGCCTGCATGCAGTAATCCAATAACACACAGACAGCGCCAAACCCCAACACGCACAATCAACCAAAGACATATTTGCTGTAACACTGCATCAGATGTCATGTCCACACTCCAGGCTCTTCTCAGCCCAGCTGTATGGGTCAGTGGTGGGGAGAGGTGTGACGGGCACCACAGAATATCACTCAAAAGGTTGTTGTGGGTTGCAGGGGAAAGGGCTGCAATGGGAGAGAGTCAGGCAACACTAGCCTTCTCCCAGCACAGGAAATACTGCCCCATGGAAGGCAGAACATCAGAATGCTGAGGGATGCCTGGAATTCTGGATATGCTGCTCCTCCTTCCAGTCCTACTGAGTACAAGACACAGCAAGCCCATGAACTATTGAACTTGTGTGGTGACCTTTACAATTTGCAGCAGCCACTGCATACATCATTAATGGCACTGTCTGTGCCAAGAACTGACCCTGCTCCCAGCCAGGGTCAAGGTCCATTAATTATGCACTGTGAATGAGTCCAAACTGGGTGAACACAGAAACAGAATAATCTGCCATTGGGCCAGTGATCAGATCCCCTGAAGATGGAGTAACTTGTGGAAACATAAGCATACCTTCATCACGCACAGCACACGAATAAATGGTGAAGCACTCGCCAGCATAGCCATCTCCATTTCACCCTGGAATCTGACTCATTATCGTGAAGGCAAACACAGCAGAAGCACAGTGTATGAAAGGGAGCGTAACCCCTTCCCAAACCTATTTGCCATTCCATTGCCACATTTGTCTGAGCCAGTCAGATCTTTGTAAACAGAAGGAAGCCAATTAGCAGCTGATGTGAATGGTTCAGTGGAAAGTTATTATTTAAAAGCTAGTTAAGATAATTAGGGGGCAGTTTAATTAAAACATCAACTTAAACACAAAATGAATGCAGTAGCTTTCAAGCCCAGCAGGATGCACAGCTAGCAGATTCCCCTGGGAGGCTGCTAATTAGTGTTTGTAGTGACTGCAAATAATAAATAAAAATAATAATATTCCTGTAAGCCTTAGAAATATTAGGAGCTTGGTTTCTTTCTGTCCAATGCATGCCCACTGCTCAATCCCTACTGCATGCCCAGATAGTTTGAATCAGAGCATCTGCAGGATATTACAAGATTAGAAAGCTGTAGTAACTCAGCCTAAGTTTTTGAAGGTCTTTGTTTCCATTTAATCTAACTGTCCCTGACAGCAGAGAGAACACCACTGGGATTCCCAAGAACCATGCCACCCAGCTGGCCACATTGCAGGTTTGCTGGTTTTTGCTGCTTGTCAGTTCTCATACAAGGACCACTGCCATGAACAGGTTGTTCATGATCAGAAATAGAAAGAAAGCCTTATTTTTTCTTACTCTGAAGTCAGAAGTGATATAGCCTAGGAAAAGTTGTTCCCAGGTACACAGCTGCAGAGTCCTGGTGCTCCACTAAAAGAGATAACAGAAGCCTGTGCAGAACTCAAGCCCATCTCTGATACTGTGCACCAGAGTCTCCATAGATGGATGCACCACACTTTGCTCCATTTTTAAAGTTCTGCAAAGCTCTTGCTGTAACATTGCAAAGGATCTGATTCTGAGCTCAGTGACACTGGTGTTGATCAGAAGCATCTCTTGCTCTTTCACTCTGCACACTGCTGCAGGCAACAATACCGAGAGTGAAATTACCAGACAAATGGGGGAAAAGGTGAGACAGCTGCAGCATTGTGGGGGGCATGCAGGTGATTCATCCATTTAAAAAGCTAAAACCAGAATTCTCCAGCAACTACAGAAGGAGATGCTCCATCCCACACAGAAGATAATTGCCAGGGCTCCCAACACAAGAAGGGAAGGTCTCTGCAGTAGAAGAGATGGTGCTCACAGTAGTCTGTGCAGGGCTGTGAGGAACACAAGTGCCAGTGTTTTCTCAGCTGAAGAGAGCTGAGCTGTGTTATCTAATTCCTGAGCTATAGATTCTGAGTTGCCCAAGGGGAGGGGAATGCATTAATTACTTATGAATCAATTGATCTGCTGCTATTTCAGGAACATCTATCTAATGGCTTGGTAATAGAGATGATTCCCAAACAGCAGCTCCCTCACTTAACACAAGTAACCCCTCACCCCCCCTCCCCGAAGAAGAGCAGGACAAGAGGCTGCAGTACAGGGAACTTCCAGGATGTAGGGCAAACTCCTACCAAGTACTGGCCTTGTCTGTTCTTCACCTTGTTCTTGTATCCCAGTTTATATCAGTGCAAAGCAGTTGTGAACTGTCAGCACTGGGAGTGAGACTGTGTTGCACCTATCTCACCCTGCTAAAAATGGTGAAAGCAGGTAAAAAGCGATAAAGAAATGGGTCCAGGGGCTGCTCCCCTTGGTGGGATATATTCCAGAGTATCATCATCAAAATTACAGGGAAGGAATTTTGATTCCTCTCTCTTTCTACTCACATACATGATAAAATACACCCACTTCTGGTACGGCCAGAAGCAAGGACGTAGACCTTCATATGGCAACCAGCATACATTACAGAAGTCCTCAGCAGTTTCCCACTCAGTAGTGTGGCAGGCAGCTGCAGAACTGGGGAAAACAAATATGTGTTTTATAACCTTTTTCAGCCCTGGACTGTTCTAATGCTTTTGGGCAGACCCTGCATTTGGCCCCTTGCATTTTACATTGGCAATAATATTCTATTTCAAAACGTACAAGCCAGTTCTTTTCCCATCAAAGTCCCCTGTGGCTTCCTCCTAGTTTCATCTCCTATATGACTTGCAAGTGCATTAAAGTGTTGAGATTAAAATTTTTAAAAAAAATTACGTAAACAAGATTCTTGGCATGTAGTAGATGACACTGCTCAGTAATGAGCCTGGACCACTATGACAGAGGATGAAATCACTCCCTCAGTTTTGCATAGATCCTCCCAAAAGCCAGAGTTCAGTCTGGGCAGTTGCTAGATTTCCTACAAATATAGAGCATCTCATAAAGGACAAAACTATATTTTTTTTCAGTTTATCACCCTAGACCAGATTCTCAGGAGCGGTAAGTCTGCACGTGTTAAAGATCAATGGCCCGTTGCCAGTTTATATCCACCATAGCCTATGCACAAGGGATCTGGTGGATCCTGAATGCTGGGCTCTGCGTATTCTGCGTGGGAAGCATACACAGATTTCTTTCTGAGACATCACCATTGAAACATTCTGGCCTTGTAAGTGACCTTTTCCACCACTGCATGGTAATCAAAGCCTCCTTTTGTAAAGGGCTTGCCCCTGCTCCATTGAAGCCAATGATAAACTCCTATTCAGCTCCTCTGGGTTGAGAGTCAGGCCTAAATCATCATGAGGCATTGAGAAATATCTGAGATGTTCTCTTGGACTACCTTTCCTTGCACCTGCAAGACGACAGGAGTTGAACCATCAATTAATTAAAAGCTGTGTGAATATGGCCTGGAGATCCTAGTCTGGAAATTTAAGGCAGAAGTTTCCATTTTGCTTGGCACTTCTCCTTTAAAAGATGTTAAAGTACTTCTGTCATTCTATGAATGTATATCTCTGCTCTGAAAGAAGTTCAGAGGCAATTTAGTTTTACAGGAGTAGCCTTCTTTTGTAGACACATTTAAGACAACAGGAACACCACTCATCAAAGTCTTTCTGTTACTCTGTGTAACTGAAGCACAATTATCTACCAGCATACCATTCCCATCTTCAGCTTCCCTCCTAAATAATTAAGTTCTTTGTCAGTCATCAATTCCCTCAGTCTAAGCAGGGTCAAAAGGTAACCTGTGCTCAAGTAAGATTTGGGGGGTACATTTATAGGAAAGAATTTGCCCGTGACGGTCAAAATCTGCAAGGAATGCTTTCCAGTGGCCTTCTTGGTAATAACAATCTGTCAATACTTATCAAACTTGTATCTAATCATCTCATCTGTAGTGTCTTTTATTTTAGCAAAACATCAAACTAGAGGATATTAAAGAAAACATCTAGTCTTGCACAGCTCTTTTCAGTAAAAGATATTTAAGCTTTTTATGCATAAAGTCTGTATCATCATAGCCATTTTATAAACAGGAAAATGAAAGCACAGAGAGATTGAACAACTTGCTTAAGGTATTAGAGCAGATTACTGGCCAAGCCAGAAACAAAATCAAGTGCCTTGAGTGTTGTTCCAATGCCCTGGATGACACCAGGTAAAGATCAGCTCATTCACCACTGAACACAACCATCTGTCAGCTGAAACTGTGTGTTATGAGCACTGCATACCAATGTTACATGGCAATTTAGGACAACTGTGACTTAGATGTTGTCTCTAATTTGTGTCATCCAATTCAAAATCCTATCCCACAGTACACAGCTGGTAAACACCTGAATTCAGATTTGATCAGGACAATAACATTATCTGATTGCTAGCAAAGTCTGTTTCACCACGTTGCTGGGGTTTCTAGTTTACTCTCATCCATCCATCAGGGCTCCCAGCAACACAACTGCTCCCACCCAGGAACTGCATTGATCCACCCTTGTGCTCAGTGAGCAGCAACATTCAGAAAGCCCAGTTTGGAGAGGCAGGCAGGGGAGCAGCTGCAATAAGGGACAGTAGAGTGACAGGGCAAGCAGTTAGTACACATAAAGCAGCTGTGGCTTCAGTCTAGGGAAGCATTGCAGCTGCACACCAGCTAGGCGCTGAGAGGTAGCAAAACACTGATTAGAGGGACTGAGGCAGAGGCTGAGAATAGCCATGGTTTGGGGCAAAGACAGAAGCTATAGAGCTGGTGGCAAGGAGTGAAAAGAAAGGGCTGGCCTCAATCTCTGTGCTGTCTGACGTGCCCCTATAGGAAAGCATCAGGATTAGAGGGTTAATAAGAGCACTGTGCCTTGTGGCCTTCAGCTGCTGACTGAATTGATCCGGCTTTGCCCATAGTGACTTGCTGTGCAAGCACAAGGCATGCATGAAACATCGGTTCAACACTGCCCTAGAAGGCAGCATGCCAATTCTTGTACCAACTAACAGCCACGGCAGCAGCTCTTGTTCAAGAGGAGCAATGGCTAAAGGGGAAGCAAAGGAACTCATCACTGGGGATCTAAATGAATCCGAATTGCATTTGCATTTCATTTAGATTTAATAAGATAGTTATTGTTTGTTAATTATGTGCCAATTGATTAGTGCAGCAACATATTTATTGAAGAGGAATAATTCAGCTGAAGATGCATATCCTACTCATCTAAATTGTATTAAGCAGATTCAAAGTCATGTAGCGTCATGGAGCATACATCTCCAGTTTGATACATGCACTTTGGAAAAACTTCTACAATCTGGAAGAAAAGCTGCTCTGTTCCACAGCAACCTGTGCCCAGGAGGAATATCACCCATGAAGGATTTGTGTGTAAGATGCTGGAAGCCTATGTATGAGCCTGCAGACCCTTACAGCCACAAAGCTATGCTCTGCAAGGAGTCCTTGTAGTGCCGTACAGCAACTTTTGCCAAGAGGAGATGTACACACAAACATGCAATCATTCAAATACATGGGAAAAATACACGGAAACTCACTTCCAAAACTGGAAGCTGAAATCATGAGAGCCATTGTTCCCATCCCATCAATCTTTCCAGGAAAAAGCAAGTTCTCACTTCTGCAAGACTCCACAGAGAGCTGAAAAAGCAGGAGGTCTGGCAAAGGTCACCCCTACAAAAGGTGAAGGAAAGGTAGAGTCCGCAGCTTGTGCCAGTTCTGGAAAGGAGATGTGGGGTATGTGGGCATGGGGGAAAATTAAATCCCATTTGATGAATATGAGAAACTAAATGATCCTCTTCATGATGGTCTTTGCACACAAGCAGCTGCAAATCAGAGGACTGCTCCAGCCGGGAAATGTCAATTGTATGGAAATGTCATCTTCATTGCAGAGCTCTCCTGGGGCTGCTGGAAACTGCACCTCAACTGCATTAATTTCCATCCCTCTTTCTCTGTCTCACTTTCTCTTTTATTTTTCAATCTTTTAACCTTTATAAAAAAAAATTAAAAAACAACCATCTTTTCTGCATTCAGTAAAATTTTGTAGCTATAATTGTGCAGAAAGGTTAAAGAGTTTCAATTAGAAAGGTCACTCCAGGATCATTGTGCAGCTGGATTCACATGCTGCCTGCCGTTTAGAAAGTTAAAGATAGCACTGAATAGCTTCCTGTGCCAGGGCTGACACCTCCAGCTTTTGCAGTCCCACCAAAAATAAACTTTCAGTCCTTACTTTTCAAATAATGCAAAGGCTCACAGGTCTCAGGAGATTTTCAATAGGGAAAACTGTAACTTGAGTTCAAATTGAAGACCAGATCAAGAGGAAGAAAAGATGTATACAGCCAAAGACAATTCCCAAAGGGAGGCCACTGCACTCTTGGAGGTGAGTGTCTCCAAACCAAGGAAACTGGCAATCTGGAGCTCATGACACCTCCAAAGCACCCACAGCATGAGACGGAGTTCACATGTAGGCTTATCTAACCTCGCTGTCTAGGGTCCCATTGCCCACTTCCTGCATTCTTCAAATCTTTGCCCCTACCCTAGCTAAATTCTAACCTGTTTCATAGAAAATAGATTAATGTATTCTCCAGTGTTGAAATGAGGGAGAAACAACGAGGTGCACACGGGGGACAAGCATATGGCTGGTCAGGAGAGAGGGATTACCTGAATTACAATTGATTTTCCACTGTTAATGAACCATGAAGTGCTTGTGATTGCATCTTGAAGAGATTTATAATTATTCATTGAATCTCAGAAGATAATTAAACTTCATTAAATACAGACATGACAAGCTTGCATAGTAAAGAATAAACCCCAGAGTAGGTTCCTGATAGAAGAGGGAGATACAGTGTTGGGAGATGATAAGGAGAACCAGGGGAAATAAAAGAGGGGTTCTTCACTAAAAACAGTTTTTGTCCAAACAAGAAATTGCTGCCCTCAATGTGCTTTTTCACCACTTTTTCCTTTGTTTTTAAGGGTTCTTTCCTTTTCTTTCACACATCATAATCACACCACCGCCTTTGCCTGACCTTAAGAGTGCTTTATATAATACACTTACCTATTCTGCAGCAGTTGCTGTGTGAAAATGTTCTAGTGTTTTAGAGCCAGTGGGGACTGGTCTTTTTGCATGTTTACCAAAGTGGCTGTGATGTACAAAATGCAGATTGTGGAAGGAGCTGGGTAGAAGCAAGGGGAGGCAGTAGCAGGCAGATGCAGTTCATCACCACATGGACCAGAATTCCCAAATAGTTCACCATTTGAGAGATCAAGGGAGTGCTTACCTCTTTCAAATAGTCTGGCCTTAGCTTGTGACCACGTGAAAATTTAGCCCATATAGTCCATATTCTAGAGATTTATTAGGATATAATGGGACACATACTACAGGCTATATGGTATGTTCAATACTGGTGTGAATTACACCCTAGTTGGATACAGAGCATTTGAAACCAGATAAGCAGAATCTAAGAATATTTCAGAAAAGAAACTTATTCATAAAGAAGGAACCCACTGGAGAAAGAAAAAGCTAACAATAAATGTGCACTGCTGAGGATCAAAGGAATCTTGGCCTGCTGGTAGTGGTAACCAAAGCCATTTATCCAGAATAGCATTCGTTCAAAATTTTATTACTGTGCTCTTGGGAGCTGTCAGTGATTACAGTGCCCCAACTCAGGTGAATGTCTACATCTACAAATGCAGTGAAAGTAACCACTTATTGGAGTACTCTTTCTTCTGCTCATACAAGGTATGCTGTTGGTAAGCCAAAAACCCCTGCTGTCTTGGCTTAAGGTGATCTCACTGCCTTTTGCATTTACACTGAATTTCCTGAGATACATAGAATGAAGGACAGGTCCACCTTATGTTTTCTCCAGTGCCCTTTAAAACATAAATTGCCTGAACTACCAAGATTCATCCAGCATCAAGCTCAGCCAAACACAAGACTGTTGGGACACCACTACTACTGCAGAGCCAGTGGTTAGTGCTTACAAAGCAAGAACAGGGTGTATTTCCAGGAGAAGTCAGCCTAGAGAAAAGGACAGAAATCTCAGATTTGCCCAGTATACTTTTTCTTCCTCTCAAAGGGCTCTCTTCATTATTGCCTTCCTAGAACTGAACGTCAAGAGTTTTCAGTCCTGAGGCAATCTGATTTTATTAAGAATTGGAAATGTTGACATGAAGTTAAAAGGACCCAGAGAAGATGCTTCTCCCACCAGGCTGACGTAACTTTGCTGAGCACACATGCTCTGCAGAGGACAGTGCATAGTGGATGAGACAATGCAGTCTGCACTATATTTCTAGCATGAACATCTCTTTCCCATCCACACCCAGGGGAACAACTGAGCCCTATAGCTACATCTCTCTCATCTCTCCTTCATTTTCTATT
>NW_008824934.1:3977562-4000010 GCF_000699105.1 Pygoscelis adeliae | reverse complement strand
CAGATACATTTTAGAAATACAGGTCTTCCCTATCATACAGTAACTTAAATCAAACTGTTGTAGCTAGCATTTCACTACAGTTAACATTGCCAAAGATGCACAGTATATACAGACCAGCACAATAATAGGTATTATGAAGGAGAATGAAGGAGAAACAGGCAGACACACAAGTGGAAATTAATCAGCTGAGAACTGTTAGTTATTTTCTCCCCTGGACAAAGTCTTTGGACAAAGTCTTTGTACAAAGCCCAGAGTCTCTGGCACAAAGAGGAGGATTCAGGTCTATCAGGCCTGATTTCTAATTGGTACAGTTTAACTAGTGAAGACTCCTTCATATAACTCCATCAGTTTAATCATTCTGTGAATCAATTAACCTAAACTGATTTAATAAAGGAGCAAACCATTCTTGCTGTATATATCCAGAGTACTCGCTCCAATTTAACTGAATGAATTTAAAATCAGTTTCAGAAAATCTGTGCAAAGCTTGGAGAGGGATTTCCAGTCCTTTCAGAGAAGAGAAAGGCTGAAGGGAGACTGTCTCCACCCAAGACCCTTCCTGTCTTCTTTTGCAATGAAACACACATTCCAGCTTTGCAATGAATGAGGTTTCCGAAGGCAGCGTTTACTCTGGCTCTCACCCCCGTGCTATAGCACCATGTGTTTTACAGCATTGTCAAACATAATGATTCCTACCCTGGAGAGAAATTGGGTCCCGTTTTATATTTTATTGCCTCAGAAAGGACATTTTTTACTTCCCACAGTCCACAGTTGGCAGCAACAGCCCCATAAATCTTGCCAAATGCTTTTTGTTGATATATTGTCCAGCAAGAAGTCTGTGAGGCTGGGGCCAGCATGGAGTAAACAAGTTAATGGCCTCCTGATCCATGTCCGAAGAGGGAGAACAGCAGGGATAAGGAGTGCTGCAAAATCACTGCAGACAAAGTCCAGCAGCTGGTGGGTGAGCTAAGAGACCACCGGGAGTTTGTTTCCCACGCCTCATCCAGAATAACACGCAAGTTGCAATGCTTCCTGGCCCCCATGAAAGGGGGCCTTACACCAGAAAGCTCACCTAGCTGTGGTGCCAGCTTACTCTGCCAGTCCTCGTGTTTGCTGCAAGAGCTCTGGCTGGTTCTGACAGCGCATGATTGTGGGGAAACCTGTGGGAGCCCCAGTGCATGCCAGCAGAACTCATGGAAACCAGCATAAAGGGAAATTGGAAGGAAGGGAAAAGCAACAACATACTTGTGCTGGTGAATGCATCTGCGCAGAAGCAGATTTCACAGCTGAAGGGACAGAATGCACTGGAGTGCACCGTATGAGCACAGAGGAATGAATACAGGGGAGACACAACTCCCTGTCCACAGGGAGCAGGCTTGGTGCAGTTGCTGTGCATGCTCCCTGATAGGAGGGTAAACACATGTGAGATTGTTAGATGTAACTGCGTTGGACATGGTCGTAAGCAGTCCCTATAAAGCAGATGAACATGTTTATAGATGCAAGAGCATGTTTTGGTACACGTGTTTCTAAATTTAAGTGGACAGTGATGGAAGGGAAGATGCTTGTTCTTGCATTATGGGAGTATCCAGGATGTGCATTGTATGTGCATTAGTTGGTCCAGGGGGTAGGGGTGTATGTAGGTGACATGCTCTACTTGTGTATTAGCACATGTACATACTGATACACACAGCTGTCCTTGAGCCAAGCCCTACTTTCTAATAGAGTTGTCCCTTGCAGGTGATGACAGAGCCTCTGCCTGAGAAAAAGAGATGTTCAGCTTGATTCCTCCGGGCAGCTAATGAGCCGCTTCCCTCCTCTTCGTCTTTGTCCCTGTGCTCCTCCCTGAGCTCCAACAGCACTTTGCGTGTAATGAAGAGATAATGCCATAATGACTTGATATGTTACACTCAGCCCAGTCATAATGCCTTGGAACAACTAACTGCCACCGTGCAAGGGCTCTAGCAACTCAGATGGTCATTTCCAGTTAATGCAAAGCCCTGTATGCCTCTCTAGGCACAGGGCCCATTCAATGGACCTTCATTGTGCAAACCAGAACCAACTCTCACAGTGCCAGATGTCCCAAGCTTTACTGCCCCACACTTTTCCTCTAGCCATGGACCAGTCACTATGGTTGGCTGTGATTCCTTATGAGCTGAAAATGCTCCTGAGACCTCAAGAATAAAAATACTGCTAACCCTGTCTGGAAGCATAATGAACAGGAAGAAAGATTGATTGCTGTGGCTGTAATTAAGTGAGAGGCTTTGATAGCCTCATAAGCCGCAAGAGCCAAACCAGAGTCCTGATGTGGAATTAGGGTAGCACAGCCTCCCTCCCTGCACCCTGCCACCTCCTGTTAGGCACAGCACCTTAGGATTCTGAGCACGCAGCTGCCCTGCTCCAGGCTTTATAGGCTACAAGTCATTTTAAGAGGAAATGGAAGAAATGAGCTTCCCACAGATGAGCATGATAGGAGGCTCAGGGACTGACTACATGTGGGAAGGAGCAGGAATTGGCAAGCTGCCTCTCATCCTGTGCCTCACCTCCCACCCTGTGCCTCACCTGATTATAAGGTGTCTCTCCACATTAAGCATAGCATTGCATCCATTTATAGTCTGTGAACAGTGTCTCATATCCAGGGCAGGAGGGCATGGGGAGTGGGGGTGGAAGAAGGAGGGAATAATTATCCACCAAGGACTTGAATCCAATAAGATTTACACCCTTCCTCAGCCATAAACATTGCTGAGAGCTCTAGAGATAAACACACTTGCTCAGCAGAGGCAAATGCTGCCTGCCAGCCTCCAGATGCTCAGCCTCCGCTGCATGCCAGTTCCCTAAGGATAACCCAATTCTCAAAAGGGATGCAGCTCTCTCCATCCCACTCCTCTCCCATTTGCACACAGAAATGATGTCTTCATTGGATCTCTCTTTCACAGTATGAGTGGTGTCCCCGAGGGGGCCAAGACACGTTTTTTTCCTTAGTGTAGCTAGTTGAGGCTAGTGCTCTGCCTGCCAACCCCCTCCGTTTTGCAGCACAGCCACATCAATATATTCCCACATGATGGAACAGGACACCACACCATCCTTCTCCCCTAGCTCCTCCTCTCAGTCCAGCTTGCCACATGTAGTGCCTCTGTGCTGGGGTGGTTGCTTGTGACAACAGAAAACCAGGATCCTCGCATACATGTCAAAAGACATTTCCAGGCAGCTTGGCAAAGATCTCAAAGATCATCACAGCAACCTCCTTTATGAGCCTCTCTGCCCTCTCCCCTAGGCCCAGTGTTCTGGCTCCAGTAATGCACAGCCCTTTCAGTAAACACTCTCGTAAGCTGTAACCCATATTTTTCTTGCAGCTCATGGGAAATACATGGGTCATAGGAAACAAAATTTGTGCTAGCCCTTGAGCTTGCACTGAACTCAGCATAAACTCAAGACAGACAGAGCCTTTTCTACCCCTCTGAGTTTGCACTCAGCCTCACACCGCCGTTAATGCACCTTGCCCTCCTCCTCAGCTTCCATCCCACCCAGAAATAGAAAACTCCTCAGCCCATCCCACCCTTATCTCTTAGCACACAATTCCCTTTCCTCAGATTTGTCCATGGCTACTGTCCTCTATTCCACTACAACATTTTTACCTACTATTTTGAGTACGCGCATGTTAAATGTTTTTTCGTCTTAGAAGTGATTCAAGAAATAACCAGGAATACCCTCCTACTTTACAAGTTCCATGAGAGGTGATAGCTCCTCACAATGAGGTAGGGGAACAGAGGAAACGAGAACTTCTTGACAGAGAACTAGCTCTGACAATAGCATTTTCTGTATACCTAGCTAATTCCTATGGCTGCCTCAGTTTCCCCACTGTGACTGCCTCACAGAGACACTGTGAGTCTGAGTCATCTGACATATATAAAAAACCTGAGCTCTTCAGATGTGAGGAGCTAGACAAGGGCACAATCATATCGTGACATGATGCCTTTGAGCTTCCTAGTAACCAGACAACGGCTCAACTAGCAGCATCCTACTGTAACTGATGTCTGAGCCAGACCAGAGGATTCACCTGTATCATCTTAACTTCACAGTGTGCCTCTCCCCCGGTGTGTTTGCAGTACATTCCCTTGACCAGAATGTCTGACCCCAGCACAACCCCACTTCAATCTCTGTCCCATCACACAGTGTTGGCCTTGAAACTCAGAGCACCAGGGGTGACAGACATATCCGGAGAGTGACAGACTACTAGAGTCAGCAGAATGCAGCCTGTTGCCATGGAAATTCAAGCCCCCTTTTCAAGCATCTGTGTAGCTCAGGGGAATGTGGCCAGCTCCCACTGTGAAAAATCTTTGTAAAGAGTCCCGTGGAGGGTTGGTTTTGTATCCCACAATTGCTCTTTGCTCCCCAGCCCAATTATGTGTTCTAGCAGGAAATGATGGACCACAGCTTGGCTCAGGATGTATGACGTCAAGGTGCATTGTCTAACAGATGAGCCTGCAACCAAGGACACGATTTTCTAGTACAAAACCTCTGCAGGAAAATGTCAGAATTTTTTTTTAAATATTGGAAGAGATCCATTTTCACTGCTATGCCACAGGGCAACACCAGGTGACGCCACTCAAAGGTATGCTTTTGGGTGACCTGCTTAACTCCCAGCATGCATAAGTTACACCTTTGAGGCTTATTTTTTTGTCCACTACATTGATAGGCTTTTTTTGGATGTTGACAAAGGCATTGTCATAGGTGTGACATGCAAATAAGTAAAATAAAACCAAACACTAGGACAGAGGGGTGCTGATGGAAAATTCCAGCAAATAAACCAACATTTTTGGCTACAGCATATTTTGTAACTACAGAAAATGCAAGAAGAGCATGGGAGTTATTAACTATTTCTCTATCATTTCCAAGCTTCTGTCATGTGTGCGCATCACCACTTACACACATATGGGCAGTATTACACAGTATTTTGACTAAGAACATTTCTTTACATGCACAAGTTCATGATATTGCATATCAGCTGTGTATACTGCATATACATTGTCATGTGCTCAAAGACAAACGTGCATGTCACTGGGTCTATATATGCACATGTGGTACTCATCAGGGTATAGACACAATGCTTCTGAAAGGAGATTATGTTCCCTTCAAAGGTGTAGTCACTTACGAAAAAGTTTTGTCAAGCCTAATTACCTGCACTGTTTTCCCCATTAAATGACTTTGCATCTCCAAGCTTACTTTCCCAATTGCATTGATCCTTTTGGTTCTTATGAAATAACAGGTATTTAAGTGAGGCTGCTGCTGGTGGAAGCTCCTGCTGTAGGATCCGGGTAATGAGCACTAGGAGCATGCTTGCGCTTTCAAAGTTCCAGCAGCTTCATTAGCCCAACAAAGGCCACGCATCTAGAGCTGTACAAAGAGGCGGGGGGTGTGATGTAGAAGAGCTCTAGCCTGAGACTGAAGGCAACAGTTCTTCATTACATTATTGTACATGCAGCCCTCTGGGAGCGGCCAGTTGTTCAAGGAGTTGTGATAATAAGCTCTCCAAGGATGCTGGCTTTGTGATGTCCAAAGCAGAGACATTCAAGATCCTCCCCCAACAAAAGCCCATGACAAAATACCCTCAAGACTTTTCCTTTCAGGGTTCACTCCAGAAGCTCTGAAAGACACTTAAAAGCCTAGTTCAACATGCCTGGTTTCTCATGCAGTTTCTTACACCACAGTTAAGCAACTGTCAAAAGCTGCTGTAAAGGATGACTGATGCCTTTTCATCATCAGTGGCCCAACGCCCTCCCCAAAGGGCACTGCACCCAAGAGATACACCACTATTGGTTGAGGGTACCCCCTGAAATCCATGGTTTATGCTACAAAATTCCCCTGCCTAGCAGTTCAAAAAGTTGCTTCTAAACTTAGCCATGGAATCTCTCACATTCCAAACAGCCTCCCCAGAGAAGAAAGATTTACTTCCTGCTGGTCTTTCCTGAAGTCTTTTTCCAGTGAACTTCAATGGCAATAAACATCACAGGCACTGTAAAACCCAGCAAGTGCACTATTTCTTTTCCTCTTCCCACCATTGCCAGTATAAATATCACCCTGAGTCCTGGGGGCTAAGTGCCAAGTTAAAATAATGCTCTCTTTGGGCTGAGGATCTGGGTTCTCCAGAGATCACAAGAAATCTGTGGTGGTGGGTGAGAAAGAGGGAGGGAGGGAGTTAGATCCAGGGACACCAAGAGGAAATATTTTCACACTAAATTTCACACTCCCTCCCATGGATTCCTGTGAACAGTTATTATGATGCACCCTAGAGGGTCATCATAAAGACAGATCATCCCATCCCACTCTCTTGAACGTCTCTGTAGCTCTCAAGGCTGTATATCAGGGGGAAAACCTTGCTTCTTCTTCCTTCCCTCACTCCCACCCCTCTCTTCTGCAGTGCTTTTCTGGGTAATCCCAGGGGAAATAATTCTGGAAAAGAGGCCAGAAATTTAATCAAAAGCCGCATCAACGAACAGTTTGTTTCACTAAGAGCCAGGATGAGACTTGGGCAGATGAAAGCGGAGACAGAGAGCTGAGGGACAAGCAGTACTAAGGGGAGTGTTCAGGATTCACATGCAAGTCCCAGCCCCGTGCACGCAGCATTTTTCTAAGTGTCCTGGGCCTGCTGTTGGGTGGGTGAATTGAGCTCCCAAGGTTTGGCTACACGGGTACAGTTTTTGTGCCAACAAAGACTTTTGGTCTGAGCTCAACTGCAGCAGAGGGAGTGGATTCATACTGGACAGCAAAGCCCTAGGCAGTCCACACTCACAGTGCTAGCCTGAGACGGAAGCCAGAGAATCTCAATCTTGACAAACAATAATTTCCATCCTGAAACCAGATGGAAAATCAAATACCACAAAAATCCTCCTGAACCTAAACTTCCTGCCTGAAAAAATTCAAGTTGGGTCAATCAATAGGTTTCTTTGCAATAATTTTAAACCAACTCATTTTATGTCAACCTTTAAAAGATGTATTTACTTTTTTTAATAAATTCATTTCTTATTTGAAAGCATAAATTTTAAATGTAAAAAAAAAAGGATTTTCAACAATTTATAAATGTTTTCTATTAAGGAATCCTATTTGTTCCTTTTCCTGCATGTCAGAGCTTCTTTTCTCCACAGTACCATTCTGCTATGGGAAGGGATTTGGGGTCTCCAAACTAGGGCTTCAAACCTCCATGCAAACCCTCCTGCAGTTCTCAGAGGATGTGAATCTATGCCTAGTCACTCTGTAGGCATGCAGGCAGAGACACAATGGTGTAATCTCATAATTTTCTTCCCCCAAAGAGCTTGGAGCATGGGACTCTGCTCATAGATTTTCATACAGTTAGGGCTAAGCACCCCTAAAGAACCATGCAGTCTTTCCTACCACAACAGAGAAACTCCACACAAGCAGTTTCTCTCTCATGACCTTCCTGTTAGCATCCCGGACTCCAATCCAAACACCTGCATCTCCATGAAATTGCTTCAAGATTACCACGAACTCATCTCCAGCCTCATTTTCATTTTCCTCTTTTTCTCCCTGATTGTGAGGCCTTACCCATATAACAGCTTCATTACAAGTGACCTTCAGCACTGGCTTTGTTGGGAAAGTGATTTAGAACCAAATTACTGATCTATTTCTTTCACCTCCTCCCTCTTACTGGAGGCAGCAATAGCAGCACTGGAGAGGCTGTCTGAAACAGCGCATTTTGAACACGTTACAGAAGGGGAGACAGAGCAGAAAGCCATCCTCCACCACAGTCCAACATGAAGGGGCCAAACTGTTCTTGGAGAAATGCCAAAACAATCGTACAATTTATTCCAAGGGTACAGATAAGTCTGATTTAAACCACCCAGGAAACAGCTTTTAAGGAATTGGGAACTCTACTGAGAACAGATGGAGGCAGCTGGAAAAAACAGGGGGCAGGTGGCTGCTTGGAAGACAGGATCCCTCTGGCACATGGGCAAAGCAGAAGGGAGTTGGCAATACGGACCTTGTTGTTATGGGCTAGGTTAAATCACACCGGAACCAGTGAGAAGAGCAGCTGTCTCCGAATCAGGCTAAATCAAGGAACACTTATATGTCTCTTTGGTATAAACTGAAGCAATGGAGGTTACTGTTCAAAACACAAGGACAAGGGTTTGATCTGAGTTGAGCTATGACACAGTGTTGTGAGTTTTACTGTAGACTAACGGTTGAAGGGGCGCGTGTGTGTGTGTGTGTCTGTGTGTGTGTGTGTGAAAGAAAAAGAGAAATGAGAAGAAGACGAAGAAGAAAAAATAACCAGAGCTAGAGCAGGTCACCAAGAACAGTCAGAATAAGCAACAGAAACCTGAAAAAAAATCAGAGAGAGATGGTACTGGAGAAAAGGGTGATGAAAGAATCCTCTGCCTCCGAAGTGGCACTAATAGCCAGAGAGAGTTAAAAGCAGAGCGTGTGGGGAATCAGGAGTGGGGAGTCCCTGCTCTCACTGAGTGGAGTCTTTTCAACCATTATAGCGTAACATGTAACAGGGTGCACCAGCAGCAGGCCCTTGAATGAGTGTCCAAATCAAAGACCTGAAAAACTGGATCCACTCATAAGGCTCTCATTCTCCTTTTCAGCAGTGGCATCCCCATTAGCCAACACTTCCTGAGCAAGAGACCAGCACTTACAGAGGAGCACCGCTGAGATTTTAGTGCCCAAGGTGCAGAACTCCAATTGACTGTCTTGGACTCTCAGTAACATCGGCAAGCAAGCAGCAGTCAGTGACCTCAGAAACAGCTTAGAACTTTGCAGAACTGAATTTTCAGCCTGGGAACTTACAGTGCCTCATATGATCTGCTTGCTATATGATGAACACATAGAAGAGAATCTTTGTGATTCTTAATCTATCTAGGCTTAGGAACAGAGGGTAGAGGCACACTGAACCATTCAGGGAATGAAACTGGTAGCAGGCTGTTTCGCACAACCATTTCAGCACAGTGACTTACCAGTTGAGAAGAATTTAATTTACAAACAGAAAATATAAACGGAAAGTCAAGACTGTAAGCAAAGCAATAACAGAAGAGCCAGTAATGGAGGCTCACACAAGAGGTGATTAGCTGATCCATGTGGTAAAGAGCAGCACAAAGAGGCTACAGGGAAATAGCAGGAAGAGATTAACTGCTGACACTGAAGTGCTATTTCCAGCTGACATTTATCTCTGCCTTGGAATTCCCAGTTGGAGAGAAGAGGTGACAACAAACAGGAGAAATTTACACTGGCCACTTTATGCAAATCTAACCTTTCTGCACCTACCAGGTGGGGAGCATTTATTTACTTTCTGGCTGCCTGGCTAAATTGGCAGGAGTGAATCCAAACAGAATACGGAGAAGGTCAAAGGAATACGGCTCATGACTGTAATTTCAGGGCCTGTTACATGCATTGCAATTTTAATGTGGCAGTTGAGAGATATACACCCTAGGCAAATGAACTGGCAGAAGAAATGTGCATGTGCCAGTGTATTCTTCCACATGAGCATTTCATCGCCCTCTGATGGGCAGATTCAGAGATGCTAATGTGAGTCTTGCTCATAAAGGACCTCAGCAAATTCCTTTAGCTCACGTGTGAAGAGCAATTAATTTTGGACCAGGCAGATCTGAGTTCAATCGCCTTTGTCACAATGATTTTTCAAGATGCAAAGATGTGAAGCTGAGCAGTAACTGTGAAATGTCTGGGGGTGAATTTGTCACAATTTTTAATAGAAAGATAAAACTTATATATACACTATCAAATTAACAAGTTCATACTGCACTGTAACAAGTGAAAACAAATTCCTGCCACCCCAGAATGACTGCCTTTTTTTTGCATGCTAAATAATATCTCTTTGCAATATATAGTCATGTTAAGCTTTTTACATTAAAAAGTCTCTTTTTGTCCATGTAAATAAAATGCAGCCATCTCTTCAGTAGAAAACAGCACAAGAGCCCTTGGTACAAAAGACCAGGAAAAAAGTAAAGACCCACATATCTGGCTAAAAGTATAGGGGAAGGCTTCATATGGGCTGCCAGTGCCTTTGCACCATATTGAACCATAATCACAACACAAGAAATTAAAAACAGTGCCTTAAAAGTAAAAATGTGCTGAGATCTCTGGTCTTCCAGGTCAAGAATGCAGTTGCACAGCCCTGCTAACAGTGTGCTCCAGATGCACTAGCTGCCTCCAAGAGCCTGCTAGGGCACTGCTTCAGTCTAGGCACAAAGGATAATGTTACATTTTCCAGCTCAGTCTGTATTAGCCCACACGGCATCCTCCAAAATCCCACTGGCACTAGCACTCATGCAGTCAGCATAAAGCCTGATTTTTCAAACATGACTAACAATTCAGGATCCTCTGACAAATGCCTTCAAGGGATTTGTTTCTAGAAAGTACTCAGATCTCCCTGCCTCTTTATGGTATCAATGTCTGGGCACCCAAGATCGCTAGATACGTATGGGCAAGAGGGCTGCTGGCAGCCAGCATTTTTTAGAACTTCTTTAAGTCCCCTGAACTGAAAGGGAACAGAAATCTAAGTCAGACACTTTATAACTCATCAGATTGGCTTATCAAACAGGATACTTTTATAAATAAGTGCTCTCTTTTGCTTTCTGGCTTCTGAGTCTTCAGGTTGCACCTGGGTCAAATCTTCAAGCTTTTCACTGCAACTGTGAAAGACTGGAATTGACTTCTGAACACAACAAAATTTCTTGTGGCATCTTGTTCTTCTAGGAACTCCAGCGTTGAAAAAAGAAGATGAAATAATGCTGAGTTCACAGTAAATACCATGGAAATGAGCAACATTTGAGCAAAATCACTGGTTCTTCAACTGATTCCCCATACCACATGGCAACATTAGGACCAAACCAATCAGTGTCACACTTAAGGGCCTTGCGCAGACAAAGCTGACAGGTTCCCAACACTGTCTCCTATAAAATCCAGGTTTCTTTCAGCATCTGTCATCCAGCCAAATTTTGCTTAGTATGCAAGAAATGACAACAGCCTGTGGTGATCTGGCTGCAGGGCACGCCATGGGCATATTTCTGAACTGGGCATGCCCTCACATTACCCCTGCCCTGCATCTCTGGCTGGCTGGTTTTGTGCAAGAAGGGGAATTAAAAAAGGATTTATGAAGGGTCAGAGGGAAAAGGCAAAGAAAGAAAAATCCCATAGGACAAAAGAGATGAGAAATTCAAGGTAGTTTTAAAGCAGTTAGTGAAGTCAAGAGCCCAAGCTGACCTGAAGTCACAGCAGTGAGAAAGTAAATGGACTTTTAAGGACTTAGGCTGAGATTTTCAAAGCCTTTTCAACAACTTGGATGTTCATTTCCACTTATTTTATTGGATTGTTGCCAACAAAATCCTGTGGGCTGCTCTGATTCTGGAGGTCTGAATTCAGAAAAGAGGAGCTAGATTTTGCTCTATTTTTTATCTTTTTTATATATAGTGATCTATATAAAGAATCAGCAAAAACAGCCAATCATTTCCTTCACCATCTAAGAGCCTGAAGGGTCAAGAATTGCAGGCTACAGAGGAATCACTGCAGGGTATAAAAGGGAGTTACAAAGAGACTCCAGAACAGCAGAAGGGCTGCTGACATTCATGGTCTTGTGGCTTTATTGCTTTCCCCTCCTTTTTACCATAAAATGTATAGGGTTAGATCAGATTTCCCCCAACTTACCAGAGTCACTGCAGCACTGGGTGGAAAAAACAGAGGATTATGCTGTCCTAAGAATCTTCCATCCCATCCCTTTCACATCATTATTTCATCACCTGACAACGCCTTTGTCTGCTCTGCAGTGTGAGGCTCTGGAGGCAGTATCCAGCTTCAGACACACTGCACAGGACAGAACTGGCAGCTCCACCATGGGACTACATGCCGAGAACTGCCTGTCACATAAGTCCATAGCATTTTGTAGGATTTCTCATATTTCATAGGCTCATGGACTTCTCTCCTCCCAATTCCAGACACCAGAAAAGCCCATCTATATGAGCCATGTGGGTTGTTTCCCTTTCCAGTAGGAAATAGCAGTAGTGGAAATTAGTTTCTGTTTTCCAGCTCTCATGAGCTCTAGATTAAGACGACCTGGGGCTTCAGTTCTGTCAGACTATTGACTGCCCAGCAGGTGAAGAAAGCAGTAAGTGGAAAGTAATTGATAGCAGCAGGTAGCTCCAATAAGTTTCTTAATCAATACAATTTATAGCAGAGACAGCTCCAAACACCAAAGTAGGGAAGCCCAGCTTAATGTGTTTATAACCTTTCTCATTTTGTTTTGCTCATTTTTTCTTCCCTACTTCTTTCAGCAGTGTTCTTTTGAGAACTAATTTCTCCATGGACATAACAAGCCCAAGCTTCATTCACCATTATCTTCAAACTCCTTGTAAATTGAATTACCTGTATGGCAAAGGGGAACTGCCCTAGTTCTCCAGGACAGAGTGAAGCTCAGACACATGGCCTTGTTCTTAGCAGAAAGTAATTTAATTTTTTTCTGTTATTGGATTTAAAGTGAAGGTAAATGAGTGGAAAGCAAATAACAAAGACTCCCTCCCCAAAAGAGTGATAGAGAGGAAATGGCCATTAAAACAAAGAGTTTTCATCAATAACTGGTTCCTTATTCTCCAGAATGTGGACAGGGAAGGATGACTTTACCATTTATGATGTCAGGGGACTGTACATGGATTTTTCACGTGTCTTGTGTAGCTTTTCTTGCCTCAATTTCCCCACTCATAAACCAGGGATAAAACATATCATTCCTTCGCAGTAGAGGGTTTATCTACCTCACGCACATTGAGACCATGCAACAGAAAGTACTCATTATTAAAAGATATACTCTCTCTGTGCTAACAAACACCACTTGCAACTGTTCTGACAGGTGACATAAAATACATCAAGCAATTATGGCTTTCTGACCATGACCAAAGAGTGCATCAAGAAAGATGGGAAACCTTTTCAAGTTTTCCTGAAGGATCCAAGTTTAAATAGTTTACTGCTCAGAACTAAACATTTCAGCTGACTATGCCAAGGACCCTTCAGATATCCTGCCAGTATTGTTATTGCATGGACACACACTCATAGTTCTGAATTCTGACAGTCTCTTCTGTCATGGTTTTTGTGTGTGTGCGTTAATGAACATGGTAAGAGGAGCCTTGACGAGACAGATTTGAAAGGCAAGTAGGCAAGGGTAGCTCTAGGTGTTATAAGGGTGTTTCTAATGTTTTTGCACAGACAGATTAGGATGCAGTAAGGAATCTGCTGCCATTTTCCCCATGGCACAGCACAAACCAAACCACCATGCAATCCCAGAAACACATGTGCTATGTGTTGTATCTCCTACCTGAAAGCCACTGGAATATATGAGGTTCTTTTCCACATCCTTCTCCAGTGATATCGGTACAGAATCTTTCTCCTTCTCAGCAACTTCTGCTTCCCAATATTCTTCCTCTGGAAAAAGATGAGCATCAAATTGGTTATGTGGAGAAAGTGGATACAGAGGAATTTTCCCTGTTATCAAGAGCATTTTTCTTCTTCCTTTTTAGCTGAGATGGGAAATGGAAGAGCTGATTTTCAGTTCTTTCAAAACTTTTCACAGAATCATGATCAATATTTTTCAATACACAGACAAACAAAAACATGTTTTAACCTGAAAAGGTCTGTTTTGGTAACTATAAAAAGCTGATTATCATATCATTCCAAATAACCAGATGGAGAATACTACAGAATCATAAAAAATCCAAATTTGTCAATTACCAACATTTTCAGGAAAGTTTTAATTAAAGGCCATTTTCTAGTGGGTAACCCCCCCCACTTTTCAGCAAAATGCTAAAAATACTGAGAAAGAGTCTCGGGTGAAATTTTTGACGAGTAAACAAGGCAGTAGAAAGCCTGTTCCATGGGAGATGTCTAATTCTGCTCCAGTGACTCAGCAGCCTCAAACATGCTTCCAAGCTGCAAGATGTTCTTCCAGGACTGTTATATAAACTTTTCCTTCTTTAAGAAACCTTTTACTATATAAGACAGTTTAGGAAAAAAAAAACAGTCAAAGCTTCAGTCAGTTCCAACTGAGGAATCCAAACCAAGGACATTAGAATTTAAGGTATCAGAAACAATCACTTGTCCTCATATACAGACTAGGAAGCAGCAAGAAGGCAATCTTTAAAAAGCCAGATTCCCTGCTCCTGCAGGATAGAGGCATGGTTGTAGTTAGATGATTGCTTCTGAAGCTCTTTCAGAAGAGGTCACCTCAGTCTTTTTTCTCTGACAACCATGGCCTTCTCGAGCTCACTGTGAGGAGGTTTTGCTTTGTGGAGGGGACAACTTTCATGGGACAGATCTTTCTAGGGGGATAAAAGCAAGAAGCCTTCAGTGAGGACCCCAGAGAAGAGTTAAAATGCTCCCATGTGCAAAGATCCAGCCCCGAAAGGCCTAGGTGCACTCAAAGCCCCCTTGACAAGCCCTCAGGAGGATGCTGAGAAACATTTGAGCCTGTTCCCAAACCTTGAGCAGGGATTCGTCCTCTTCCCTGGGAGCAGTGCAAAAGTGTTATGTCAGCCATTGGAGAGCTGCAGAAGGTCCTGGGACCCTGGTGGGGAACTGTCCATACTTCCTGTTCTATGCATCAGAACAGGACTCTTCAAGCAATGCCCAACTGCAGCAATGCCAGGAAGAGATACTGTATCAGGGAGACAATTTCCCTTTCTTTTTAAGACATTTTAAGCGAATGAATAATTCATCCTGAATGACTTTGAGCTGAGGTGACTCTCCATGTTACCACCTGATTATATGTTCCATAAAAAGAGATGACAGCAATTTATCTCTTTTCTCTTGCCGGGTGGGCTGGTGGGGGGATAAATATGCTGCCACCAAACTGGAGTGATGAATCATCCTTCAGAGCAACCAGCGACACTTTTACTGATTTGGCATTTAATGCTTCCCCGTGGGAGCGGTAGGGATAGGGACATCAGCACAAGCCTTCAGGAAAGGAGGGAAGACCATGGGCAATAGAGGGCTCAGTTCTCTCTGTTCATCCCCATAGGATTACTCATTGCTGAATACCCAGCAAAGGCATCTGGGCAGAAGAGCCTTTCTCCTGAAAGCGGTGGAGTCTGCAAAGATCAGGTGCTCACATTGCTGTCTGGTGATAAGGAAAACAGCTATTAAGTCTTACTCTTCTTTATTACTGACTGAACAGTGGGGTTAGGCTGGAGGAGAGGAACTCTGTTAGACATTTCCCAGAATCATGCTTCTTTCTTGTATAACAAGCTGCATAGCACATACCAGTTGTTCAGCTGGGAAATAGGAGTGAGAGAGATTTGTCCTGGGAATTAAAGCACAGGTTTACTTAAAGGAGAGGGGACTGCAAGTGAGTGCTGCTCTGGCTAGAGGGAAAGCCCACTGCCCTGTCCTTTACCTATGCCCACTTAGGCAAACCTGAGCCCTTCCCAAGAGAGCATCATTAGCTCTGCCAGCATGGGGCTTTTTGGATGATCTGAAACCACCAAGCATGGATCAATTAGGGCCAAGTCTGAGAAGTGAGGGCTTCTTTTCCTTAAACAACTCGGTGCCCTGCTATTACTACAGTCCATTATGGGGATATTCCATATGTTTATGGCCATATATAAGGCTGCTGTTAAGCTACACCAAGCCAAAGGCAGCCGAGTGCTTGATCTTCTTGCCCACAAACAACAAGTCCTGGCTGAAAGTCTTCTCCCCTTGCTGCAATCCCTCTGCATGTACTCCCACCTCTGCCCTCAAAAACACATATGCCTCATGCTACACCAGAAGTCTTCTGCAGCCAGATGCACCCACAAGCACAGGAGCAAATGAAACATTTCCTTGTGCACATATTGTGCTGTGCACATCCACAACTCCAGTGCCTTCACCTGCGCACTTTGTTCTGCTACCTCCGCCCTCCCCTCTGCTGCCAGCCTGCAAGGGGTTGATACAGCATGTAAATGTGCTACAAAGACACATCCTCCCCACCCCCGTGCTGGCTATGAGGAACATAAAACACAGCGGAGATTGCTGCTATTTTATTATTTATGAAGCTTTGGTTATTTCGTATATAAATAATCCATGACTGCAAAGTGTTGCCGGCACTGTAATTGAATATTCATGAGGTATTTTTGTTGAGAATTTTCACCATCATTTCAAACCCAGACACAAAAATAAAAATCATCATAATAAAAATTTCATCTGTCATCTCACAGTTTCAACCTCTCAGAAACAAAATCTCTCTCTCTTCCACCCTGAGGGCTTTCTGTGCAGGGGGGGAACAAAACAGTAGGGTTAATCTGGAAGGCAGGTTCATGCTGCATTAGAAAGAAGCAGGAACATCCTGCATATAGCTCTGCCTGCTGCCTCTTAACATTGTCAGGATGCTTCATCTGGGGATGTATGCTGTCTGCATGGAGTACCTGCAAATTCCCTCTCTCCCTCCTAGAAACATTTCTCTTTTCAGGTTTAGTCCTAGCCAGAACCTTGACAGAGAAGCACCCAAGTGGGATCACTCAGCAGGGAAAATGGAAGCATGTTGCTGCCACCCTGTGGAAAATGGTGACCCCCAATTGTTGGGGACCCCCAATTGTTGGGGACCACTCTAGAGGTTCACAAAGCTACACCTGGTATGGTGGTTAAAGAGATCTGTGAAGCTGTCATTACCCTGATGAGACCCAGGGGTAAAGAAACTGGGGAATTTCCATTAAATAATTGCAGGATTTGCAAGGAAGATGTTTGGATGCTTTGCAGGAACGATTGATGGTGTCTGTGCTATACCCATGGTGAACAGGGGGCAGATGCATCAAGAGGATGAAGTACTACTGCTGCAGAGGCTCCTAAGGACAACTTTGGCATATTCCTGGACACGTGCAATGATCAAGTGTCTCTTGCATCCTGGGATAGTCTAATGTGCAGCTTTACCTGCTTGTCTTGCTGAGATTCCCCTTTTTTTCTCCCAAGGCTCTTTCTTCACTGTGCCCTTCAGCTCCTTTATTCCACACAAAAAAAGGCAAAGGAGGGCTAACCAAAAGATAGCAGCACTATCAAAACTCTTCCCTTCCCCTACTTTATATCCACATCTTCTGTGAGGAGGCTCTGCAGCTGCCTGCATGGTGCATCACTCCTGCCTCCTTATCATCCACTGTCCCAGTTCTCCTCTATAATTACCTCAGATCACAGCTCCTTCCTTTTCAATTCCGTGAAGCACTGTGTATGCACAGAAAAGAAACAGCAGTAGGAGAGACAGCATGTTCCCAGCCCTTCTAACCCAGCCTCCTCAAACCCAGAGAGGGGCATATGAGAGCCTGGCAGTCAGATCTGAGATCCATATCCACCCCAATCTGCCACTGTCCATGTGCAAGTGGTATATGTGAGGCTATGTCACATCAGCACATCACAAATGGGGCCAGAGCTCTCAGAGCACCTTGCCTTCCGAGAGTGATTTATGGGCCCTGTCAATCCAGCAGACTGAACTGCAGAGACAGCTGGAGCATGCAGCAAAGAGAGCAGCAATCCATCACCACCGGGTGGGAGTCACCCAGGAATCCATCAAGAGCTTCATGATGGTGACATCTTTGCAGAAGCAGAAAGAGAAACAAAGGAAAAAGACAGACAGAGTGAGCTAAGAGTGGAAAATCCACCCAGGATTTCTCAAAACTTCAGAGCCACAGAAGTAAAACAAAATGACAGACACGAAAAATATTTTTTGTGTTTGTAGTGATTCAGGTGGTCCTGCTTTAAAGCCACAAATTACAATGCCTCACACAGCTGAGCAGGGCTTTCTGGTGTCAGCCATACCAGCAGCAATCAGAAGTTGCTTTCCCATTTGCTAGCTACAGAGCTTTGTGGTAGGTATTAATCACTTCCAGGTATGATGACTGGATGGTTGTGATGGCAAGGGCATTTTATTGTTAGGGAGCTGCCACTGGCAGAAGGCATCAACCCCAGGCTCCACTACAGAGGAGAAAGGTGATGCCCTGTACTTGAAGAAACATAAAGCAAGCTGCAGCATTTTGCTATATGGCACTAGAGTTTGTGCTCTAACCTAATGCTGACTCCTCAGCAGGCGCCAACCTGCTCCTCCAAAAAGTGCAGGCACACAGATACATGTACCCCAGACCAACAAGGATGTAGTCACGCACCGAGTCACAAGAACACACAAGATACTTACACAGGGCCCATATATACACCCAAGTCCAGAAAACTACATGTACAACAGCTTAGCACACACAAAGGAAAGGGGCACACACACATATATAAGCGTGTGTGGAATCTACAAGTATTGCAGGAATATAGAAGGTAAACTCAAAAGATGCACAGAGACACACACTCCCCTGTGCAGTGCTACAATCAGTACAAGAACGTAAGTTGTCTTTCTTTGATCTACAACTCAGTAGTAAGAGATATGTCAAGTTCTCCAGTAACACAACTTCTCTCCATCCCCAAACCCCATAAAAAACCCAGAGAACGTGATTTCTCCTAAATCTGTGTTGGACACCAGGGAGAGAGGTAAAGAAAAGAAGTGAGCATCTGCTCTTGGAGTAAGGAAAAGCAATTTACCTCTGAATAGGGAGCAGCAGAACAAAGCACATTATTTCTTTTTGCTCCAGGGACAGACACCAATGTTGTTTTGAGTCATGCTGATTACAAGTTAAGCATGTACTCCCAAAGCTCAGGAAAGACGGAGGATGTGTTGGGACCTCTCAGAACAGTATAAATCAGCTGAAAATTTGGCAAAAAAAAAAATCAAATGAACAAAAGGATTCAGAAGCTTGAAGTAGGGGCAACATATGTATTTGGGCATCACAAGGTGGATAAGACTCCAGCACGAGTAGGTGCCAGAGAGATGGGGGTGCAGGTCAGGGAGAGCCTCCGTGGGAGGAAAGCAGAGGTGGGCATGAGCTGGAGCAGCCAGAAAGCCTGCACAGGAGGCTGAGGGTAGGAACACTTGGACTGGAGAAGAGTGAGTACCTGGGACTGTGAAGGAAGGGTTAGAGACTTCCTGACCCAGGTTTATTTCTGATACGTGTCTCTTCTGGGGTCCTTTACTTGCCTCCAGAAGACCCTCTCCCCTGCTAAGACATCCATGCAGACAGTATGTATCCACCTGCCCTGAGAAGACATGAAAGTACGGGAACTGCTTTTACAGCGCAAGGCAGGCTGAGTTGTATCTAGCTTACCTCCAGCAGATACTCTGGTGCTGTCTGAGTCACACGGACTACGTGGAGCCATTTGAGCTTATGATCCTTTTATCCCTCTGACCAAGGGATCATACACTGCTTCCCCCAAGAAGAATAATGAAGCCTCATACATTACACATCCCCCAAAGGACTTAATTTCCCTTAATCTAAGGGGAGGATTTGCCTCCAGTCTCCAGCCCTTTTATTATCCATTTGTTGCTCCATCTGCAGCACAGATCATAAACGAATTTTTTATTTTTTAAGTCAACCTTTGCTTGGGCCTCATTAAGGCCTTACACAAAGTCCCAGGCTGCTCACAGCTCAGAGAAATAGAATGAGACTGAGGCACTGAAGCCTGGAAGGCCTTGTCCTCCTTCTTAACAGTGCACAGCAAGGACAGGGGGATGTCTGACTCATAACCAGAAAAATTAAGTGAATCGTTGGCACCTACCCTTCCCTCAGACCCATGCTTGCTCTGAAATACGATGTTCTGACAAACAAGAATGGTTCTGGTTTGGTGAAATACTGCTGTTCACACTGTGATAGCAGCAGGAGCATCAGCCAGTGAGCCAAGACTCCTCTGTGCTACCCAAGGTGCAAAGATACACCAAGAAGATTGCCCCTGTCCCAGAGAACACATCCAATGTTCTCAGCTTGTTTTAAAGATGTGAAGCATGTGCACTCAATTACTATGGTGGGCTGTGGCTACTGAATTCTGTTCCTGGCTCTTTCACTGATCCACAGCCTGGAGCACATTTCTTCACTTGTCTTTGCTTTTCTTTTCTCATCTGCAAATTGGAGTCTTACAATTCAGTACAGTGGATTATTTTAAAGGGTCTAGGTGTCATAATGGTACAACTCAGCATGTAAAGGGGGCTCTAGAGGGTTAAACAAGACACTGCTTTCTCTGCTTTTGTAACAGCTATGAGCTAGCAAGAGGGAATACATGTCCAGGGAAGCATGCAACCCTTTGGTGCAGTTGCCCCAACTCCTTTACTAGCTATGCATATACACATACACCTGTATGTGGTGTTGCCTCCTAAAGTGCTGCTGCTTTATTTTCTCCCCTTGCTGTTCTCACTGCGCTAGAAACTGGCACTGAACTAAAAGTAATTTCCTTTCATTTTAAATAAATAATAATTTAACAATGTATGCTGCTGAACTCGTTCTTGCATCAAAGGGGAGATGATTGCACTTCCCAGTCCGGAAAGAGAAAGGGGAGGAAGACATGGCTTTATAATTAAATTTGCTTTTCCTCCTTTCATTGTGTATCTCATTAAAAAAAAAAGTAAAAAAAAGATAAAAGCACACACAGAGCCTTGTGTCAGCCCCAGCAAAAAGGAAAAACTCCCTCTTGTTTGTCTCTTGCTGCTACTTCCATATGACCACATGGATAACACAGGTAAGGGGACCCTATCAGTTTTGTGTGGGTGCCCAGCACAATAGGAAAAAGCAGAGCCATTTCAGTTGCTGCCTGGGAAGAGAGCAGAGAGCTGAAACCTTAAGAAGTTGCTAGGCATTTTCTTTGACACCTCATACACATAATATGCTATTAGGGGCACTATTCACATGTGGTAGAGCCCAAGCGCCACAGCAAAGGGCACTGTGACATGCTTAGGATTATTAGGCAATTCACTGGCTAGCTGTGCCGGTGTGGCAGCTGCTCTCCCTGCCTGCTCTCTGTCTGGGGGCTGTTTTATATACCCAGGCTGATCAGAAGCCCCCCATTCACAGAAACTCGAGTACAAATGACTTTGGCACTGAACCCCATTGTACTGTGACCTCTCCAAACCCAAGCACTGACATTTCTTGTAAGCTACGGCACTAGCAGAGTTGTACGAGCACCCTTGCAGCTCTGACCAGCCTCTCCAAGTTCTGGACCAGTGTGCACTGGGGCTGGGGCCCTGGAAGCCAGCCTGAATCCTGCACTGTCTGCCCAAAGGGACCATCCTCAGGGACTGGAGATTACTCACCTTTAGAGAAACTCACTGCATCAGGGAACAGCGGGAAACGCTCTCGTTCAATCAACACAAACAAGCACATTGCGACTCTCTCCATAATGAGCCTACATTCACAGCCATCTTTCCCTGTGGAAAAATAAATGATTCAGTATAAGAAGGCTTTGCTGAGTATAGTTTATGAGAACGACAAAAATGTTTTCCTTAATAAAAGAAAAGCTGTTGAAGCTATAGTACTTAGATATTGCCCAGGATAACTCCTTCAGAACAACCTTTGATCTCTACTCAGGGTGAGCAGAGATCTTTCTCCTTGCCTGAGTGCTGCACAGGCTTACATTCTCTGCACTGCGTCCAAACTTGCTTTAAGCCCATGGACATCCCTTGATCTTGAAGGCAGCTCACTTTCAGCATGGAGATTGGTCCAAGAACTGTCTGAATTCTGTGAATCTCTCTTCCTTTGCCCCTTCTCCCTTTATATAGGGAAGGTTTTTCTCTTTGCACCTTCACTATTTAGTATGGCAGAAGGGGAGGAAGAAATCACCTTCAGCTTTCCTCACCATCTGCATCCCAATTGCTCCAGTGGGATTTGGGCTGCATTCCAAATTGTTCCATTTGCCGTGGATCTGGGGCAGAAGGAGGACAAGCTGACCGCGACATGTCTCAGTGGATAAGACTCCAGAGCAGCTAGCTTCTGGGACCTTTCTGTTCTGGCTACTCTAGTTATGGCTGTCTAGGGCTGCTGAGCACCCTCCCTCATACAGCACCCCGATTTCCCTGCCAATCTGCAGCATGGCCTACTAAAAACATGTCTGTTTTCCTGCAGACAAAAATTTAAAGACAAGGAAATAATAAAAAATACAAAAGTGGCATTATTGTGCATTATAAAATAATGAAACCATTTTTTTCTATTTGTTTCTACCCCAGATAGTGGCAGTGATCAGCACTTTACAAAAGATGCTTCTTCCACATCCTGGCATATGTTATTACTGTTATTAATAGCAAGCCATTCCCGGGGGCAGCACTCTGTACAGGTACATTTATTTCCTTCACAGCCCTGTCACCCCCTTGCTGGTGCTCCAGCTCCCTACAGCAAACCCCACTATGAGGCAAGGGAGGCAGATGGAAAGTTAGGCACCACTCTGCCACACTCCAGACACAGTTCAGCCTCGTTCTGTCACTCAGGATGTGCCTGTTGCTAGTTTTACATCATCATAATTGCATTACCTATGTCTCATACCACAGTTATTTCCTGTTCCTTTCTCCTGAATCAAAACTGCCCTTAGGAGAGAGAAATACTTGTACACTACCTCCTTCCCTCTGAGCC
>NW_008824934.1:3964063-3977535 GCF_000699105.1 Pygoscelis adeliae | reverse complement strand
TTGCTACTCAGTAATGAGGCAAACTTTCTCCTAGTTCGTTTTTCTATTTCCAAATGCTAACTCATACCTTCTGCCCTCTGAACAGGATCTGACATGTCCCTTTCATGGGACAATGGCTATTTCTCAGGCAGGCTGCAATAACCAGATACATGCTTGAGTGTTACTATGACCACATCACCAGCTTCAGGTTCCCAGTCACTCCCTCACAGCAAGCCCTGGCATTCAGACATGTGAGCAAGTAATGAAATGGGGCTTAACAATATAACGCGCAACAACTGAGCTGGAATAACCACCCTCCGGCCAACCAAGGTGAGATAAAATGGACAAGCAAGTCAGCGTATGCCTCTGTTTCTCCACTTGTCCACTGTCTATCATCTTACCTACCTCAACCACAAGCTCTCTGGGGAAGCGACAATGTCTCTCAGTATCTAATCGAGCAGGAACCTGCCCTTTGGGATTCCATGTACTGTCACAGTAGAAATCATAGCGATAACCCAGCCTGAAATCCTGGCAAAACAAGAGCAAGGGAAGCATCTTCAGAGAAACTCCTCACCTTAGGGAGTTCTTAGGCTGGATTCAAAATACACAAGGCACATTCTCTCACGAGAGAGATGTTGTGCTGAGCTCCCTCCTTTGCCTAATTTGTAGCAGCTTCTGTGAGTCACATTTGCTTCCCTAGATGGGATGAGGCTCTGGGCAGTCACTAAAGTGCTAAACCAACTCCCTGTCAGCAATACAACCCAGAATTTGTGGGCACTGGAGAAATCAATACAATTGGGAAGCTTAGCTCCTCTTTGCCACTGGCCATGTTCGTCACCAGCACAAGGTGGTAACAATGTAGAGCCATTTAATAACACAGCTCATTAGGCTTCTGACAACAGGAGATGATGGAACTAAGGCCTCAAACATACAGCCTCATGAGCCTGTTTGTATGTGCAATTTCAGGCTGGGTTTGTTATACTTCCCCCAGCATGTGAGGAATGCATGTCTGGCACAAGATCCAGAGAGAAATTCCCTGGGAAAATCATGTAGGAATCCCCCTGAGGGAGCAAGACAGAATGCTGAGAAAAGTGCTTGGAAAATAGTTTACATGAAGCAGGTAGAGATGACCTAGAGGAGACAGTTTCTTTGGCTTCCCAGTGTCAAGAAGCAGACAGAGCTCAGTTTTGTCAGGGAAACTCCAGAACAACCACTTCTGGCTGGTCTATTCTAGATTACAACTTCTCTCTCCTTGCCCCAGGATCTTGACCCTAGGCTTCTCTGTTGCTTCAAATACTAACATTCAGTGAGAAACAGAGCCCTAATGGACAGCCAAGAGTCCAGTCAGGGACACCCTGCAGTTGCGTTGAAAGAGTCTCACTAGCTGCAAGCTTACACGTGGTTTTCACACGGGGAAAGACCAGTCCCTGCACCAGCCAGTAGAAGAGAACAACAAGTATCAGGACCTACAAGGCACAGCCCTCCTGGTGGGACCATCGTGCCATAGACAAAGGCTGGAGGAACCAAAGCCACGAATAATACGACAAGGAGTAAAATCCTGATCCCTTTGAAGTCGGTGACCAATCCACCGCTGATTTTAATGAGCTGTGGGACTTTATCCACAGCCTCTCTCTACACCCTTTATAATGCTATAAGAAGGTAGATGTGATGTGGAAGCAAGAGCAAGGCTCCTAGCTGTTATAGCCAAAAGGAAACATTTTGATCATTAACCTGCAGAACACAGTCTCTTACCCAGCACAAGCTAGAAAACAGACCACCTTATTTCTGCAACAAGCCTAGCCACCTAAGATATCATACACTTTTTGGAAAGACACCGAGCCTGATTCAAAGACTTCTACTAACAGACAATCCACCAAAATCCCAGGCAAGCTGTTCCAGTACCTATTTATTGCATTGTTTAAATTTTATTTCCAGCCTAAGTGAGTCAGACTAAACACACTTCCAGCTATTCAGCTTCCAGGCACTGGAACTCACTGTGGCCACTGTCTGCTAAATTAATGAGCCTTCTATTATCAGAAATCTTTTCCTTGTACTTAAAGACTGCCATCAAGTCACCTCTTTAGCTTCCTTTGTATAAACCAGATGCAACTTCTTGGCACTGTCACATTTCACAGAGTTGTGTAAGAATAAATATACACAAGTTGTGATTCTACCATGATGGAAAACAGAATTTCCAGAAGTGTAGTCAATATTCAGAGCTGTTCACTGAGTTTATCTGCACTGGACATAAAATTTTGATAAAAATTCACTGGCTTGAGCAGCTATTCCTTTGCTGTTGGCCAGGTAAGACAGATAGAATAGTTTCAAATGAAGAGCACAGAAGTGCGTAAATGTTCATGTTGACTCCTCTGAGTGTTTGTGCATGCAGCTTCAAATTACTTTAAAAAAACTCTGTACAAGCAAAATGCACCTGCTTAAATATTTGGGAAAAGAAGTATCAGGGGCAAACTAAGAGTCAGGTTTCCCCTAACATTCTTCTGCTTCTAACATGAGGGACAATATGATTTTGGCAGAACATGCAAACAGACTCAGTGCCCACAACAGGCTTTGTATTTTCAAGAGAGCTCAGCACCTGGGTGAATCCAGGCTGCTCTTTGGAAAACCATGCATTAGCAAGTTAGCTGAAATAATGCAGTTTAATCATAGTGCTTGTTTGCAATATGCAGCCTGCTATTCCATTCTCATTCCAGCTATTTGGCTGTTGCCACAGCTTTCATTTTATTATTCACATGTTTTCTCCTTGACATCCTTTAGGAATGTGGAGACTTATTTCTCTTCTCCCTCCACCTCATGAGAGCTCATAAAGCAGCATGATGGGCAAAAGATCTGAAATACATTAACAAACATAGCAATGCAGCTGAACCAGAAGAATCAGAATTAAATCAGTTTGGTTCTTGCCTGGCCAGTTCTGGCTTTCTTATTCTCTACACAAACATACTTCTCTGAGCTTGAAATTAGCATTCCTTTTAAATGTTTTCACACTGTAAAATTGTTCCTAAATGTGCATATTAGGTGGTGAAGCAACTTACTAAGTTAATCTACGCAAGCTAACATCCATCTCAGCAAAAGCCTATTATACTTAATATGCCTTCTCCTTCACTTCTCAGGATCATAAAACTCAGAAGCACTAATGAAACCAGCGTACTGACTGTTTACCCAGAACTAGAGAGATCAGGGTGTCAAAGACAGGAAAAAAGCATCCATTTTAGTTGTAGAAGCACATTTGTGCAAGAGACATTTGTGCAAGTTTAGCAAGACCTCTATGTCCACACTCTTCTCAATGGCTCAAACGGCACTATGACATTTCTCTAGGAAAAGGTGGAGAGATACTGCTTCCATACAGCTTTCCACGTCAAAGTTTGGAGGGAGAACTGTGAAAACAATATTTGCTTGATCTGAAAAAGCAAGTTGAAAAAAATGGTGTTTTGGGGAAAGTTTTGAATATAACTGCACCCCAAAAAAGCCAAGTCTGTCATGCTGGGCCTCACCTGAGGACCAGTCTGGAGACTCTAACAGACCTTGCTGTCAGTCAGAGTTTAACAGCGCAACACCCTGGGTCTCCAGGACACTTCTGATGGTGACAGAGCAGGTCACCTTCAGTGTGCAAGGAAGACAACAGCGTTCCAACCTTCACCAAGGCTCCTGGAGCGTACAATGCTTGCTCTGACCATTGGAAGGAATTCAGCGCTGCTACAGTTAAACCGCCTGCAAAAGCAACACAAGCAACACAAAGGCTCTTTTGCAGGTGTCAGTAGTATCTGTACAGAAGAAAATCATGGGACCTTTGCAGATCCCTGTCCATTCAGGTTTTTTCACACCCCTTGCTGGTATGGCTATCTGGTAAGACATTACCTTTAGATCTGGGGCAGAATACAATGTGTATCTGTCAAGGACACAGAACTATGGCAGGAGTTTGAAAGCACTCAGCTGTGAAATGGGAAGGGGGGTGATTTTAAGCATTAGTTTAATCCATATCTGAGACAGAACTGGGTCAGATTCCTGGGAAGATGCACACACAGCATTGGCCAGGGAGGAGGGAGCCGGTAGGCCTTGTCTTGCCCACTTACCAACATACACTCTTCCAACAGTGAAAGGGCTTTGCTCAAGCTATGTAATGCGTAAAGTCCCATCAGGAAATGTCCGGCAGGTTTAAATGTGTTCTTGCACTGTTCCTGGATTGTAACTGTTAAGCAAGGAGTAAAGAGATTTTGGCAATTTAGTTTGGGCAGAGAAGGGAGAGGGCAGGTTTCAAAAGGGTTTGGACAGCTGAAAGGTAGGTAGGTGTGCTTGGGACACTTTTGGGATGCTAGGGATTCGGCTGGGGTATGTTCCAGGCCGGATATGCACATATTGGGGACTGGGGACTGCTGGTGGGCTGCTGCCTCTGTGGTGGCAATGAGACAGTCTGAATAGTGGGGGAGCCCAGCTGGCAGCCTCCATCATCAAGGGGAGCACAGGATGCTCCCTGTGGGACATACAGCACTGGAACCATGTGTATCCTACTCAGATCACTGCTGCTACTCCACAGGAGAGAAGGGTTTGGGGGAAAGCTTCAATCCATGCCCCTGCATTGCAGTACGTATGCAGAGCCCCAGCACCCTGCAGAAGGGGAAGGGATGAATGTGTCTGGCCTCACCCCAGTTCCACCCATCTTCCCCAAAACCACAGCTCAGAAATCAAGTCTAGCTGGCAAGTCTCTCCCTTCCTCCTCTCCTCTTTCTCCTACATGTTTGCCAGGGATGGCGTAACGGGGGTAGAGAATAAATCAGGTGCTATATCAGAGTATTCTATCTCTGACTGTGTAAAGAGCAGCTTTTGTGACTTCCTGATGTGATTTACCATACAATGACAACCTTTAATGTCCACCAGTGTTATAATCTACTTTATCTTAATACAATCTTCCCCTGCTGACCCCTCCAGAGTCTTAACAGCTATTTTCAATTGAGTTTTTTTTATTATTATGACTTGATACTGTGATTACTGTCGCACTCCTGCTCTTTGTGGAAGGGGAAATTAATAAGTTTTTTCTTAAGCACTTTGCACCAGAGCTGAATACCAATCAACCCCCAAGCTGGGTTCCTGCGCCTGCTGGATTCAATTACGAACCTTTGCTCTGACTTTGCAGGACACAGCAGTTTTCAGATCAACAGCATGTCACCACATAAGGCCCTGTTCCACTTCCCAAAGGCTCTCATTGTGGGGAGGAAAGGTCACAGGCACTGTGTGGGGAATGTGTGGCTTTTCCTCTACTCTCCTATGGCTGCCCCATTCATAGTTATCTCCACAGACATGTCCCTGCATCAGGGCATTCAGACTCCTCATGCCTTGGAGAGGAGGGTTAAAGCACTGCCATTTATATGAATTATCCTGCTCCTTTGCCATCCTTGCTCAGTCTCCCCAGCTCCTCTCAGAGCTCACTGCACCTTCCCTTCTCTTCAGGAAATCATTACACTAAGCTATACCACATCTCACTGCTCAAATAGTGATGACATTGCACTCTTCCCCCAGTGCCTAACACATTCCACTTCATGAATGTCAGGCCACACAATCCTTACACGTTACCGAGCCCTGCCAGGTAAATTCTAACACAGACGGAAGAGGTTCTGTCTCTGCACACATCTTCTGTCTCTGTTTCTGTTCAGGATGGAAACCACCTAGTTCAATGTCTCGTTCTTTCTTCCCCCTTCTACCCTCACCAGAAGAGGACCTGCTGTCTCCTAACTTCTTCCCTCTCTGCTGAATAGGATCTTCTGCCTTTCTTGGTCTCCACAAGCTAGCAGTGACCCACTTTGGAGCATTTGTATAAACAAGCTGTGAAAGGAGGGCTTACACACGAGATGCCACTTCTCCCATGATGATGTCCATTTCTTCCACTACTAAGGGTGTGTTTGGTCTGTCACTGAAGTATTTCACTGCCAAAGATGGCTGGCTGGCTGGCACAATTCCCCAGCAATACACTGCAATGAAGGAAAGACAGAGAGTGACACTGTATCCATGGCTTGGGTTAGGCTGTTCTCACTTCGCACCTCATCTTATTGCTAGCTACAATGCAAAATGATTCCCTTCTGCTAGGCAGCATTTTACACCTTATTTGGACAAGTATAATTGAGCATATAAGGGTGAGGATATGAAAGAGAATACACTTGGGCTCTCATTTTTTAGTTTTTTTTCTTCTAAACATCAGCCTGAAAGGCAGGAGCTAGGCCAGTGGACCCTACTGCCTGCAACGGGGGATGCGCATGGAACAGATGTTTAACCCAGAAAGCTCCACAGAATAGATAGCCAGCCTGCCTAAACATAACCAGCCAACAGCACTTCCCAACTCCCTGTAAAAAACACCTATTTACAAACACCTACAAAACTCTAGATTCCACCAGCTATAAAAAACTACAGGAAGAGATCAGGGCACAATCTGGGCATTGCCTGTGCCTATGCTCTTGGGGATGATACTACAGCATTTGTCTGTCCCTCTCCTGTTCTTTCAGGACTATCAAGCCCTCATCATCTCCCAACTAGCCGACTGCTAAGGGAGCAGGACAAGCACTGGCTGCATGAGCAGCTAGGCTCGGGGCCCGAGCTGCAGAGCTAGTGCCAGTATTGATCAGGAAAACTGAAAAAAGTAAACAAACTCTCTGTAATTACTCAACTTGATGGATGCCAGTAGGTTTGTTTGCTTCCTCCAAAGATGCCAATAGCCTAACGGAGCAAACATTGCCATTATGTAATAAAACCATACAGGTAATTAAAAAAATCCTGGCAGGACTACAAACAAGAACATTATCTATTAACTGTTTCAGTGGAGCAAGAGGGAATGGATACTGAAGATTCTGCTTCATTTGAGGGGAGACAGATTGAATAGATAGTTGAATAAGAGCTGAGCCAGTAAGGAATCACATACAGTTCAACATCATCCTCTTTTCTGCCACAAAATATCCCCTTGGATATTACAGCATTCTTAAAGATCTCAAATTATATTAGGGCCCCTCTGCACTATGTGTTTGTTCTATATCAACACCTCAGAGACTTTATCTAAAAGCAGAGAAAAAATGGGGAGGAAAGAAGGCTTGTCCTATTTTGCAGATGAGAAGCGGAGACACAGGAGTTGCCCTCTGTCTCACCAGTCACTTCCTGAAGTGCACAGAAACCTCCTCTCCTAATGTCTAATCCAACGCTCTGCCAGCTCAAGAGTGGAGGCCACATCTAAGCACTATGACAGACAAACTCTTGGAGAGAAAGCAGACAACACTAGTCAGTGGCAGGCTTTGCTGGCTATCTCTGATCTATCTGACTTGGAGTTATGAGGGAGATAAGGGGCAGTGATGGAATAAACAGTCTAAAACTGTGGGCTAAGCATGACATTCAGTGAGGATCTTGCACCGTCTGCTCTACTGCACACACCAGTAGCAAAGAGCCCACTCAAACGCAAGGATAGAAAATAGAGGAAAAGAGAGAAAGTCCATAAGGTGAGAGACAAACTGCTAGAGAGTTCCCTGTCGCAATGGCCTGTGGGTGGTTTGAGATTCCCTTTTTATGGTAAGAGCCAGCAGCCAAAGAGGCAGCTGAAGAATTAAACAAGCTTTCTGGCAAGCTGACAGTTCATTGGGTATGTAAGCCCAGCAGCATGCAATGCAGGCTGGTACAGAAGGCGGCACACAGCAAAGGCTCTGCAGAGGAGTACTCTTTCTGGGGTGCCACAGCAGCACAATGCGCTGGCTCTGAATGGCTCAGCAAGGACAAGGCAGGCTGCCCGGGGCACGATTCTTAGGATATTCATAACTGGAGCAATATCCTTTCTTTCTACAAGGGCTTTTCTTCAAAAGCGCTGACCCTCCAGGTGCCTTGCAGAGTACATCAGACACCTTTTTGCTCATTACTGATACACAGCCTCCATCTCAATAAGCCTCTGATACTAGTCCGCTGACAGGGGCAGGAAGCAGGGAGCAACATATCCTATTTAAATGCATTAAACACCTCGCCACACCAGTGGCTGGCAGCGAAATAGCTTCATACAACTCTCGTTGAAGCCAGAAAAATCTAAGTACAGGCTTCAATGAGAATTGGGTTTGGCTGGAAAAATCACAGATTTCTGACAACTCCTTGCTAAATATTGTAAATCACTCAGATTTCTTTCCTCTAGTGTACCTGAAAAATATCATCTTCCTATCAAGGATTATGAGCAAGCAACTGTGACCTTCATGTGCATCAATATTAAAGGGCAACTGCTCCAGCCAGCAGCTTAAGAGGAGATTTTGGAAGAAAGGTTGAACACCTATGCCATGTGCAGCACAGATTAGACAAGATTTAAGTTAGAAAGCAGCATTCACTGGCTAAGGGGGCATAGCTACATCCTGCTATTCCTGTCTGTCAATAAACAGTTGGGAGGCCTTGGATGACCTTTCTCTGACTCAGTTTCCCCTCAATCACAGAGCAATTAATTTGTTAATGCTTCTGCAGCATTAAGGCTTAACAGACAGTGCTATGGGCATGTGAGCTATTTCTTTGCCAGACACAGACCCTGATGCAAAGTACTGACATGAGCATAGATCACAACAAAATGTGATACTGGATAAGTAATGGGAAGAGGCAGAGATACACAGATTAAAGCTGTGTCAATTGGGTGACTCACTAGAATCATAATAGTCACTAGGGCTTAAGCACAGTTTATTTATAGCTGCTGTAAGCACAGAGTCGCTAGATCTTAGAATGACAGCTGGGAGAGGAAATGTGGATTTTTTAATTATTTTACCTCTGGGGAATGTTTCTTGCTCACAGGAAGAGATAATTAAATCAACAATTAAAGCCATAAAGATTCCTGAATCACAGACAATGGTGCATTGTATCTGTCCTCTTCTGCCTTGCTTACAGAGTGCAGAAGTGATCTTGCTGATCTAAGAAACTTAATTGTCTGGTGCTTGGAAGTCACAGCCAGACAAACCTGGGTAGTGGGAAAAAATCAGAAAAACAGCCAGGCTGTCCTGGAGAGATATGGGGTGTGCAGAGACTATATCACCTTTGAATCAGCTATATCACCTATAGACTATCAGCTATATCACCTTTGAATCAGACTATATCACCCCAGCTCAGCTGGGGCCCCAGTCATCTTTGGAGGCTTTGACACTACAAAAAATTGTTATGATTTTTTCAAACAGCACATCGACAGGAATAGCATGAAACTACCCTGATGTAAGCAATCCCTTCCACTACTGCTCCTTCGAGCTTAGGAAACAGGCAGACCTGCAGTAGGCAGTACCAGTTAGCATGGGAGCTAGAAAACACAGCACTACAGGGCCTGTCCAGCCAGCAGCCTCAAATGGAATAATACCATTCATATTCTTTACCATCGAGAGCTCTCTCTCATCTACCATTACAAAAACCCAGCACTCCTTTACCTCCACACAACAAGTAATAAATATTTCTTATTGTTTATAAAAGCATCATTAAAGAAAATTTTAAGCACAGGAAAGAAAAAGTAAGGCATAATTTCTCCTAATAGCCTTTTTGGTGGCAAAGCAGCCTTATCAGTGGATAGGAAAATTCCCAAGGCAGCTTGTATTCTAAAACATGTGGGAAATAACATCTCTCAATGACTTTTCTCCAACACAAAAGGGTTTGTAACAACAGTGCTGACAGGACCTGAAGCTGGAACTCCAGATTTTCAACTTTGACAATGGAATTATTGCACATTATTCTTTCTAAGTAAATTAAACCCATTAATCATCATAATTAGTAATGCTCTGTGTCAGTGATATGGTAACAGAGCTAGTCATTATACTGTGCTATTAAGAAACTAAAGAATGATACTACAGCCACTACATGCTGCTGCTGTCACTGGCTGACTGCGGAGGAGTAAGTTAAAGCCCAAGGCTTAAGAAGGACTCCAACTTCAAAGAGATATGAGGGCAGCAAGAGATACCATCTCTCCCATGCTGGCTTTAAAGCCCCAGGGATGCTGAGAGATAGCAGAAGAGAACAAATTAATCCTTAGTATGATTCTGCTTGAGCCAGTTCAAGCATGGCAGAAATGATTTTGGCCCACGAGGTTTCCCTCTTGATTTATACCTAGAAAAGCCAATATCATTTAAGTGTGACGACAACTCCAGTCACGTATCCCCAGGGATCGGATGGGTTGCATGCCTAGTCCATCAGGATGCTGAGCTTTGGTACAACTGCCCTGGTGCTGCTCTCACCAACGTTTCATCACCGTGTATATTGGAACTGCATTAATTATGTGGTTACCAAACATTAAAGATCTATCCATTAATAAATGACTGGCAAATTTTGATAAATATTTATCATGATGCAAGTGCCTTATACCAACCCCTAACATGTAATACTCAGACACTAGACACGTGTTGAGCCTTTACAAGCTATTTATGAAGTACCTCAATCTGGTTGTAGTCCACTTTATTTGTTTGAATTTAGTTATATGCATAGGCCACAAGTGGCAGAGGGTAGCCCATGTGCTAGGTGCAATATAACCACAGAAGAAAAGACCCCTGATGATCCCTGCCCCAAAGAGCTTACTAGCCAGGTAAATCACAACAAATAACTTTCTCAACAAGTTTTTTCTTCCTTCTTTTGCAAAATGTCTCTGGAGAGAGGGAGATTTTTTTTACCTAACAGATTTGTTACTTGAATGTAATCAGTTACCAAAACGTTTCACTAATTTAATTTTCTATACTGCTCACTAGTCAGGCTAGGTTGCTTAGTTACAACTGTCATTTGGAATTATTTTTGCTCCATGGCTTGACAAACGATGAGTTCCTTGATTGATTCTGATGTTGATGCTGACAGAAATGGAATTTAAAAGTTCCTTCCCTCCTGCCTACTATGATTGGATGGTATGAATATTATAGAAAGTGAACACAAAGGAATCAACCTAGACACCTCCCTCATACAGAAAGTATGCCCCTCCCAGTGACATCAGTGAGACAACTTGCCTGGGGTGTGAGAAAGGCTGAAACAAACTGATGCAAACAGATGACTGTTTGTCCTTTTAATTCTGTGATGTGCATGTGCCTGTAGAGATAATGTGCCCACACACACCTGTGCTTGATAAGATGCCATTGACCTGAGGTAATTGTTCCTACCAGTCATACTTCCACAACATGCTCTTAGGACAGGTGCCCAAACTATCCACAAATATGGGATACAGCAGATCCTCAAAGAACAATGTGTCTCACTGAACTGCAGCTTAAATCTTCACCCCAAAGCAACAGCTCTCAACTTCATGCTTCCTCAACCCCCATTCTGTAGTATCCCCCTTCCTTTAACACATGCTCCACTCCATTCTCTTCACATTGTACCTTTCCCCCACACGTTCGTTTGCTACCCCTCCCACACCAGCTTCTTCTAAAACAGCCAGCTTAGTCAATAACACAGCATTTGGCTCTTCTAAGTCAAGTATTTCTCATGTTGTGAGCTCCACCTAGTGATGTAACTGAAGCCTTATCTCTAGCCAATCTTGACACTGCATGCAAGGTATTTTCTGCTGGACACAAGGAATCTGGGATTGAACAGCACTGGGATAAAAAGTCTTTCTGCCTGTTGGAATTTCTCTGAAGACATCAGTAACTACAGCATACCAACATCTAAGAGTTGCTGTGCCACATACGCAGTGAAGTCAGCTGGGGAGCTAGGTAGAAAGCTAGAGGAAAACAGGGTGAAACATAGCCCAGTAGCTTCAAAGAGGACTGCCTTGACATTCATCATAGACAGGTCCTGGCAATTCTCTGCAATGAGACAGATCTCCCACCCCAGTTTCCTACTACAGTAGCTAATCCTTTTTTAGCAGTGCCTTTTCAATAGTCACACACTGAATGGGCTGCACTCCTGGTGTTGCAGAATGGTGCTTGCGTATTTGGTTGAACCACACTGACTGTGCGGCCTGAGGGAAACAGTGTTACCTCTAACCATCTTCTGTAGCAGCAGAGCACTTGGGCTTCCTATGGTGCCAGCACAAACCTTTCCATCAGCACTTGTTAAAATTGAGCAACAGAGGCCAATAAAAAGATGTTGGAGAAGAATAAAGCAGTGTTTTCCCCTGCATATCTGGCTGCCTTCGTAACTGCTTATAACATGGATGTGCAAAGGACAGCATCATGGGTGAGAGGACAATTCCAGTGAAACCAGGATTTGGTGGAAGCTTTCAAACTTTTGTGGGTGCCATCCCATTTCTCTGCAGGGTCAATGCAGCATCTAGCTGCATGCCTGCACAGAAACAGAGAAAGCCACAGTTTTCTCACTCAAAAACAAGTTTCTTCAGCTGTGAGTTCTCTCTTCCCAGAGGTTCTATCAAGTATACTGCAAAGTATCTCCTTCTAACCAGATGTGCCGAAAAAGTTTCGCAGTAGAAGGATGCTAAGTGCTTTCTTAGCCTCCAGAGCTCTCTCAGTGCAGTCTGCTCATAGCATTCTGTAGAGCAACTGGAGAACCTGAGGCTCTAAGCAGAGAGGAAAATGTTGCCTACAGAAGAAATGGGCATAAGATCTTACTCCTTGGGCTTTCGAACACCCATACCGACCACTAAACTACACTGTATTTTAGAGGCAGTGAAGATGGATGGGTCTTGAGGTACTATTTATGGAGGGAACAGACACAAAAATGGTATGGGAAGGGAATGAGGATCCTTTATATGGATCCTCAGATCTTTCCCATTCAAGGCACAGCATCTCTGGACAGAAGGCCAAGGAAGTCCCTAGCATATTTCTCACTCATTGCCTGCTCTGAAAGCATTTGCTGCCCTATCATATTTCATTCTGATTTTTTACCTCTTGCCCCCCCACACTACTAACAAGCTGGCATTGAGACTGACACACTTTTGGAATCACAGGCAAAGCTCTGAAGATCAAGGAGGATTAGATTCCCAGCAGGGGATGAAATACAGCTACTTGGAATAAGACAGAACTTTCTTTTAAGCCTGCAAATTTCCAAATTTCCTCCTTTCCTCAGTGGCCCTTCTCCACTAAACACTCAGCCTGCAGTTTCCATTGAGTTATCCTGTACTGCTTCATTGCCTCTCCCCTCTTTTTGAATCTTCTGCGTGGATTTTGGGGGAAGAGTGGGCTTTACCTCCTGTCTAATCCACCGTTAGCACCACAGAGTATAGGTCATGCAACATAAAATAGGGCAGAGATTGCCTCAGTGTTCCTGAGCACAGTGTGGCTGCTTAAGGCTGTCGGCCAGGTCCCAATCCATCAGGACTCAGTTCTGAGCATAGACTTCAGTGAGATCTGGCTCAGACCCCTTTACAATGACAACTGTAATGTAAGAATGCAGATACAAAGAGAAATGCACATTACGCATCTTCCAGCTGCTCTCCCCAGGTCTCTCCCTCTTTGGGAGACTGGCAAATTTGGTTTCCAGGAGACATTTTACTGGGCCATCAGCAGGGAATAAGGGACACAAATCAGATTATTTACCGCAAGCTGAAATCATAGAGGTTCCACAATAAATTGGAGTGCAATCTCTTT
>NW_008824934.1:3956300-3964047 GCF_000699105.1 Pygoscelis adeliae | reverse complement strand
TCAAAATCAAATCTGTTGTTTAAAATGTTCTCCCTCCCCATTCCCTCTATCAAGGGAGATCACAATACTCTGAGACAAAGTGTTCAATAGATTCTCAGACTGCAGAAAAATAATATAAACCCAAACCAGACAGTTCCTTAATTTCAAAAGATAATAATTTACCAAGATATTCTCAGGCAAAAGAAATATATCTATATCTCTCTATATATCTATCTAGAGTGTTTAGGATTTCATCCTTCATTTTTGTAAAAGTCATGAAAGATTTATGAGTTATTCAGCTACTCTGAGTTCCTGGGATATTGCTAATAAACCTTCCCCTTATTCCTATTGTTACATCTCATCAGCCCCTCAGCCATTTCAGGCTTTTGAAGCATACAGAGATTCTTTTTTGTTGAAGTATTTTAATATCTGCTTCCCTAAGATGAACATCAAGTTTTGCTACTCCGTCAAATCCATCATTTTCCACTCTCCCATCCTAACTTAGAAGCCAGGCAGAGGACACATTAATCCCTTGTTAAGGGAGGAGAGGATTTAGATGAGAGGAACCTCTGAATCCAGATAATGAATGTCTACAAGTGCTCCAGCCCTTAAAGAACTACACAAAGGTAGCTTTTCCTGAAAGTAAATCCAGGACTACTATCGCCACAAAGGACATACTGATACACTGCCAGCATTCAACTCTGCCAAATAAAAGTCTTCAAAGGCCTTTGAGGACCCATCCAAGTATAAGTCTTGTGCAGCAAAAAGAATGCTGAGATTTTTATTTTGTTGACTATTCCCCAGGAGATGGTTCTCTTCCTGGACCTATTTCCATGCCCTCCTTTCCCCCTGCCACCACTCATTCTCAATTCCTAAGCAATTCATACCATTAATTTCAAGGAAATCTCTCAATGACTGTGGATAAGCCACAACTCCATCCTTGGCAGACCACAGGTTCCCCTCTTCTGCAGACTCTCAGAGCTGAGACGTAGTGCTTGGTCTAAGTCCTACTCACTTCCCAAAGGTGAACTGGCATAAGAAGGATGTAGCTGCCTGCATTCAGCCACAAGATATGCTCATTATCAGTCCACAATGTTTAAGATATTTTCAAAAGAAACCAAACAAAAAATCAGAGAAACTCTTGTCATGGTTTCCCCAGGAAAGAAAACAATGTTAACCCCATCAAATACACTCTATTACTTCAGGACCTAGATTTTCCAGTTTAAGCTTCCAGCTCTCCATGCCATATTTTCAAGGTCCCCTCCAGGCAATGGTCTGAAGAAACTGATGCCTAAGTTCTGTCCAAGGTCCAGGAACACAGCTGCTCAGCCTTAATAATAGAGACACAGAGACATTCTCCTTGTCAGAACTAATATAGAGGTATATGCAACTTCTCCAAGAGGCTTCAGTTTGAGCAGATTCTCCAGAGCACACAGTGGATGAGCCCTTTAGATTTTAATCCTTTTGCTTTTTAATCTTTTTTTCTTCACAGTCTTATCATGCACTCGAGTTTCCAGTGATTAAGCCCACAACAGAAGGAGGTAAAATTCCCCTGTAGACAAGAGCAGAACAAAAGAAAGGAAGTCCTGATTCAGCCTCTTGTCAGCAAGCCCTTCCCCAGAACCGGACCTAGGGAGCTCACCTAGAAAAACATCCAAACGTCCATCTTAATTACTGACGAAGCTTTCATTACAACAGTATCTATGTACCTCAGAGTCTTAGCAGATGTGTCATGACAATGCTCTGGCAAGAAGAGAACGATTATCCCTATTTTACAGATGAGGAACTGAGACCAGGAAAGGGAAGCATCTGATCCACTATCAGACACAAAACCTGTTACTGAGCAAAGAATTTAACATTAGCCTGCAAGCTGCAGACTAATGCCTTAACCAGTAGCTGCTTTTATAATTTACCGCCTAAACATAAAACTCAGTATGAAGCAAGCCTTTTGCTCCCTCAGTAACACTTTGCCCCTCTTCCCAGGACAGATCACTGCAGTGGGCATAGACTTGCACTGAATTTTACTGTTTGAGGCACTCAGCGCTGAGAATCCTCTCCCACAACGTATCAGTGTACTTTTTACTGGTGGTAGCAACATTCAGAGCATCAGCCAAGCAGAACATGCATCATTACGGATTGACCCCCCAGCCTCATAATTCCTGTCTTCTTTCCACCGAAGTGATCCAGTTTGGGGCCATCCAAATGTGTATTTATGCACTGTGAGACAGCACACCTGTATGTCAGAGCATGTAGGCACAGCACAATCTGATCATTGATCTTCCTGTCTGATGTTCGTGTGACACAGGCATAGCAGGAGTTCATGAAAGCAGGGGGATTCCAAGCAGAACACAGCCTGGGAATTAAGGAGCCAGCTTTCCACAAACTTGTCAAAAATCATGAGAATTAAAACCGCTTGGTATTTCAATTTCTTTTTACTCAGAGAGCATTCTGTTCTTAATTACAGTTGGCAGCCACAGTGGCCACCTCATTTGGCTTTGTCAGGGTTGAATTCAATTACATTCAGAAGGGGAAACAAGGTGCCTTCCTTAAGTCCAAATCACCTTGGACACATGTCCAAAGCAATTCTGGACAGCTGCTTCCTTTGTGAGGAGTTCCAAGGAATAGGAACAGTGTAGTGGCAAACTCCTTCAGGCTTAGAGATTTCTCAGTGCATTTTGGCAAAGAATGATCCTTTATTGCTCTCCTTACCTCTAAGCCCATCTTCCCTCCTCCATGAAATGAACAACAAACAAAAAAAGTAAAGGACTAGCGAATAGTTTCACTTCCTGGTCTTATACCTGCGACAGCACCAATCCACTGTGTGGCCTCGAGCAGGCTGCTTCAGCACACTGTTCCTAAATTTCCCCACTGGCTAAGTGGAGATGTGTAGTAAAGCTGAGAGGCTGCAGGCAAGCCGTTATCCTCCACTAGAGAGAATCAGAACCAGTCAACCCATGTATTACAAGTGCATTTATACTGGCATTTAAGAGAGATTCTCTGGATGTTTTAAGAGCTGGAAGAACTGAATTTTACATCTTTTGCCAGATGTAACACAGTCATACCCTAGAAATCCTGTTTTTACAGTGTTATTGATTCTTCCCAGTTAGGCAACACATCAGAGAGAGAAATACACCTACGCATGAGACAGAGATCAAATTTGGGAGCTCTCAGCGGCTTTTCTTCACGGCACCGTGGTAATTCCTTTCCATCATTTAAACATAGCCATAGAATAGGTTGTCTCTGCCTGAGTCTAGGACTCTAGTGAGCAGCTGTGAAAAAATTTGGTAAATCTGAACCTTGACAAAGATCACCCCTTTGTATCTCAAAAAGGTATGTCGCACATTGCTTCATTCTGGATGTTATTTTCTTTTTTCATAGCAGATTATGCACAGTAAAGCTTTGGAAAGCCTGTATCTGTTCATTGCCCACCAGCATATTGGACACTTCTAGCATGTGATCTCTGAGACAACCACTATCAGACAAGTCTCACAGTGCATCCAACCCAGCTGTAGTTTCAAAGCCTGCAAATAGAGAACCTGGGAAACTTTGCTAGAGCAGTCTGGAAACTGTGAAAAATCTGGGTCCCTCTCTTGCTAAGCAGACTGTAGCAGAAAGATGCTCCTTACACCTCTTGCTAGCAATAGGTTCTGGCTAATACAAAGAAAGGCACTGAAAGTTTAAGGACCCTTGTAGAAAACCTGAGGATAACACAACCTAGAGGAGATAACCAGGACTTGCCCTGTAGGATTTCTCCTAAAAAAATTTATATTTGCAAATTGGGACCTCTAGGCTATAGAGGCAGCTATATAGAGGTTATCTAGGCAGCTCAAGAACCAGCAGAGTTCAGCTCTGGGAGCATTTGAGGTCTGGCCTATTCCTCTGACTCTCATCCCTGTAGTTGTCTGCCTGTCAGAAGGGGGGACTTTTTATCATTCTCTTCCAAAACTTTCCAACATAACTAAGGCCTTGACACACTGAGATGGAAAGAAAAGAACCTGCACCAAATCTTTAGAGAGAAAACACCAAGCAAATTTAGTGTCACTCTCTATTATAGCATCTCCCTTTATTCCCCTTTCAACAGTCCTGCGAGCGGCTGGGATTTTAAGCAGTCAGCATACTTAAATGTAGATTGGAGGATGGGAGGACATATGAAGCACAACAGCAAGGAGAGGGAGGTTGATAAGAAAAGCAAGAGAGATGCAAGTGTTCTGAGTACACAAGGTTTATGGATGACTTATTCAGTAATATACCATCAATTATACTGACGCTGTCTCAGCTGGATTAACTGCTGGCAGACAGGAGGCAGTTGGGGAGATGGATTCGCTTTTCTGTCAGTCATGATCAAGACCAGTGTTCCCCACTCATTCAAGCAGGTACGTGTGCTCTGTTCTGCAGAGGAGTTACTGACAGCTTCACAAATTTCTGCAGGAGTCCGATGGCCATCTGCTGCTTTCCTACCTGACTTTTTTGGCAGGTCAGTGTACTTGTTTGGCCGTGCAGTGTAGGGAAGCTAGCATCACTGGTTCACCCTCAGTGCCATAATACTACTGCTGGTCTGGCACAAACTCTTCGTGCTCAGTGAGCATAATTGCAGACCACTCCCTAACTCAGAGGAAGATGGGGGCTCAAGCCTTTCAAATGTTTTAAACAGCTACCTAGAATCCACTGCACTGCGAGACGAGCAGCCTCCCTGCTGTCTACAAAGTGCTTTAAGACCCCTGGAGGGAAGGATTCCCATGGGGCATAGTGTTTATCACAAGCACAGCACCACACACCAATCTCACAGCCCCTACAATAAGTTCCTAAGCATACAGTACAAGAAGCAAAAAATGATGCCTGTCTGTTTTCTCTTCAGCCCTCCTAGCTGGTCCATGTCATCACTTGTTTGCTGTTTGTGAAGGGAGTTTTTGTGCTTGTGGATTTCTGTTCCTGCCTCTGGATCTGGATATACAATAATCCCATAATTATGATGCCAAGCAGCACCTGAAGACAATTTTATCACAGTCTGTATAATGTGTAAATACCATTAAGTTAGACGGATTTTCTCATTAATTCTCCGTCCCAGTGACAAGCCAGGAATTAACACGATTGATTTTCCAGTCCCTGCTCATTATCAATCATCCAAGAACTTAGTCACATCTCATCCGTTCCACCTGGGTCCCAGCATTTATTTGCAGACTTCAACATATATTAAACTAATAAAAAACAATGGCCATAGCGACCTCTGTACTCAAAACACAGACAAGAACAAACTATGCATGTTCCTAACTCCTTTGGTGGGAAACTTCCCACTATGTACCACTATCCTACAGAGAACAAGCAGTGGGCAGGTTAAGGAACAGCCCATTGTATACTGCCTGTTGCACTAATATTTTCCATCTTGCAAACAAAATAAATGCACACCTCTGTGTTGCTCTCTAAAAACTTAAAGAAAACAACAATTCATAGGATGCTTGTTTCCTGGAGGTGCTCCATTTGAAATTAATAGAAGCTGTATAGTGCTTGCAAAGGACCTCCACAACTCAACTCAAATTCTCCCCATTACTCCCCCTGAAATGCTTCTGACTTTGCCACTTGTCTCTACTGACTACAGTGGGAGTGCTGCCCTTCAGTCCCTCAGCAAGGGGAAAGACATGCATTATCTGACTCAACAGGTTAAGAGAAGAATAAGAAAACCTAGGAAGAAATATGTAAGGCCAAAATGAAAAAGCAGTAAATACAGCATAAAACTCTTTTCAGCTCTAGAACAGGTTCTGTATGGCTGCAAATGGAGAGGAATCACAAGCAGTGGTGCTGAAGGGAACAATCTCAGTGTCTCACAGTTCTTCTGTTCCCACCATGTCTGTCCCGCTGTCAGACCAAACAAGTAGAAGGAAACATTCCCATGGCACGCTGGAATTTTGCACTCTTGAGCTTTCCTGATCTCCGTCATTACCTTCTCTTGGACCAGGAGTGGAAGTCTGGCTCATACAGAATTTTCTGCAGAAATCTACAGGTAAGGTAGATACTTAAATAGCAGTCTGGCAAATGCAAGCCCTCTGTTATGAAACAGATGTGCTTTCAGTCCACACAATCCTCACTGGGCCTCTGTATAAAACGGAGACTCTTTTGAATCACATCTTATACTCGCATTCCCTTACCTGTATCCTCAATCTCTCAAGTATTCTTTTGCTTGTTCCATATCATACTGCTCCACTGGATTACATACTGTGTAAATCTACCCATTCATCTACCTGTAGCTCACCCAAGAAACAGGAAACCCAGAGAGCCACACACTTTTTCTGTAAACAGAAACAAGTAGATTGCTGTAGACAATAAACAGTTCCAAATCCCCCTTACTGAGGGCATCTGTTCTTCTGGCATATGCAGTCAGAAGGGGATTCATAGACCAAAATCATCTCTCTCATCCATTGCAGAAAGAGATGTTCACTCTGGCTATTACAGGTTGGTAATGATGAGTGCTGAATGCTTTTGTTGTGCTAAACTGTGGAGGCAAACCTCTTCTTGACCCAATAATAATTTTAAACCTTGCGAGGCAAGTGCTTATTCAGATGCTCGCTAATATCAATATAATGAAGCAGCTGCCTTTTATCTGCATCTGCAACCCCGTCTTCAGTTCTGTTCAGGTAGATAGTTCTCAGTCCTGTCATGCAGTGGTGAGTTCCATAAATCAATCAAACATGAAATAGTGGGGAGGAAAGAGGAAAGTCTCCTCCTAGATATCTGAAGTGCATAGTTAGTCCCACAAGCTCTCTGCCTCACCCTAGAGGGCCTGTAAATAAGTGTAGTCTTTTAAAGCAATCAGCTCTCTTTGGCTCATCTGGATCCAGAAAGCACTCAGGACAAGCTCAGAAATGGAATTATCACTAGATAATAATAATCTTTATGGAAGCTATTTAAGGGTAACTCTAATCTTTTTTATTAGGTGACTTTTGAAACTTCCAGGGCAGGGAGGTGGTACAGGTTTGGAATACTAAGCAATAAGAGGTTAGAAGGGATATTTCAATCTGGTGGCTGTTTCTCCAGATAATTGGATTCCTAATCCCTGAAAGGTTATGATCTCAGTTTACTCTGCTGGGACAGAAGGTACCCAATTAGTCTTTTATCACATGATCCAGTGCAGGCTCCGGCATTGCCTGCAAGAGACAGGTAACAATTTGCAAATCATCACAGCAGGGAAAAAACAAAGATGTTGCAGACACAGGGAAGTCAGGCTCTGATAGATCAGCATCTGTCTTGTGTTTCTTAATGGAACATAGAGTGGGATATGCCTTTCTCCCAGCTGCTGTAAAACAACAGCTCACAACATCCACAAACACAAAGGATGATAAAGTCCATTCTTTAAAGGGTGCTGGCTGGTTAGCTTGTATGCAAGAGCCTGCTCCTGTCTAAACAGAGCTGGATAAATACTTCTCCAGCCCAGATCTGGCAGCCCACCATGAAGTGCTCAGAAGATAAGTTGTCTAGGTAGTATTGCTGCTGTGTTGTCAGCTTTTTTCAAGGTTACGGCACTGAAAGGCAATAGCATTAGCAGAAAAGCATGGGGGATGGGGAGGTGTTCTATTCATTATAGAGAACCCATATTAAATCACAAAATAATCTCTCAAGGACTGTGAAGTGTTTGGCTGCAGCACAAAGGAGCTTGTAAATACAGTGGAACCAGGCTGCAGCACAGAGGAGCTTGTAAATACAGTGGAACCAAGCTAGCTCTTGTAAAACATCTTCACAAATGCAGAACAAAACACAGAGAGCAAGTCAAACGCACTAT
>NW_008824934.1:3942899-3956288 GCF_000699105.1 Pygoscelis adeliae | reverse complement strand
ACAGAAAACATCGATGGGCTTAAATCTAGTCCTAAAAAAAAAAAAAAAAAAATAGGAGCCAAAATCAGCAATGGTGTGTGAGGATCACTTCACAGAAACTAATGAAGTTCATAGTCCAGATTATATCTGGTGTCTCCTTGGTAGTATTACTGCTATCAACAACCACTGAGTGTTTCATGCAAGGACTCTTACCAATTAATAAGGAGAAGGAATGTGTCTCTGGAAAAGAAAGCATCCTCAAGGAACTGCTTGTTTCTGAATGAGACACTAGACAAAGACTGGTGTCAAAAGAGGAATAAAGATCATGGACAGGAGCAAAAAAGAAAATTCAACCCTCGTGGTTTTTGGAGATAAATCAAACCTACTCGTTTGTTAATATGGGTAGGGCTTGCTGTAAACAGATAATTCTTAAGATTGTTAACTACACCTTTTGAGCAGCCAGGGATCTTGTCTGAATCCTCTCAAACACCAGTGCTGTCTCACAGATGACATTTTGCTGGGTTTTTTCCAATTCACTGCAAACCACAAAGGTGTGCACTGAATTAGGTAAAAAGAATTTCTAATAAGTGTGCTAACAGCCTGCATGAGAAAAATATGGAGACTCTTTAGGGTTATACTGAAAATAAAACTAACAAAAAGATCTGTCAGAAACCAAGACTTTCTCCTTTATCAATGGCTGAGCTCATTTCCCCCTGCAGCCTGGTAAATACATCCATTCACGTGTAACTAGTTTTATGGCAGATTTCAGACTAGAACCAATTTTTATAGCCCAACCTTGAACTCTAGCAAGCACAGAATCCCAATTGGTGAGGCAATAAGATAAGCTGCAGCATCAGCCGCAGAGCCCTGCTCCAGGACAAAGCACAGGGACTAAGATTAGGTGATGCAGTGAGCTAACAGGGCATCAGGGACAGGGGCTGAGCACTGCGGATTGCTGCTAGCCAGCTCCCTCCTAATCAGAAGGACTCCCGACATCCCAGCAAGTGCTAGACAGCTTTTTCAGGTCTAGGACTATAAAAAGCTCTGCCAGATCCCCTTAGCACCAATCTTGGTTCTCCATACACAGCTCTTCCAGCTTACTTCAGCCCTGCCTTGCAACCATTGCAACTATTCTGCCCATCCAGGATGTCTACAGTGAGCACTGATTGAAATTATATTCATGGGCTAGGCAACAAGCCAGGAGACTCTCTTTACTGTCACTCACCTGGCAGTGACTGGAGCAATTTATAGCAAATTGAAGTGTAAGGACTTGATAATGAAACTATTTCATTTCCATCGCTGATTCAGCTGCCACCTGCAAAACTGCAACCAGGAATGAACTCTGGAAATGCATTGTAAGACCATTAGACTTCCACCAGGCACTGCCTTCATCTTTATGCCTTTACTTCTGTGCCCACCCACATCAGCTTTGTTATTGTAAATGTCTCCTCCTCTAGCTGGTCCCTGAACTGATCAAGGACCCCAAACTGATTTACTACCACAAAGACACAAAATAATGCAGCTGCCTGCATCTTTTACAGACCGCTATCACGTGCAGAGTTCAAAGCTCCCAGCACTCAAATGTCCTTTCCTGTCCAAGTGGGCTGTCACCCCAGTAAAGTGCCTGCTGGAGCACCATAGTCTCTTTGAACAGCTGTTTCACATCAAGGACAAAAAATGGGGCACAGACTGTGTTTGGCCACTGACATTTTACAAATGCCTGTGCTAGTATCGTGAACAGCCCTGCTGTCACAGGAGCCAGTTTCTGACATTCACACCTGGACTGGCACCATTTGATGGCAGCCCTTTCCATCACTGTCAGCCCCATCCCCAAGGTGCTTTATGCTATTATTTCAGCCAAACTGTTCAAAGCTACACAAGATCCAAATACAACATTTCTACATGTACCACCATAGCCTGACAATTTGGGTCAATTTTACTGTTAAAGCTCTTGTTTAGCAGATGAAAATTTAATAGTTTATTTCCACTATTACCATTGCAGGATAGACATTTCTACTGCACTACCTCCCTGGGACTCAAACTATTCCCTGTCCCTTCTCCATACACAGACAGGGCCCCACAGAATTTCAGTTTTTCCCCCAAAACAGTTAGCAGGAGAGTGGTGACTAGGATGGCCAGGTTTTGAGTGTAAGAGAAAGAATCTACAGCAAATTCAGTTTTCCCTAGAAAGTGCAAAGCCTTGCTGACGTAAATGCTGAAAACATTTCTTCCCTTTAACTTTTCCTCCATAAGATGCTTTTTACAAGTCAGAATGAAACACACATTCTCTCCCACACAAAAAAGCATACAGATCTCTAGAAAACATTCTTTTTTTTCTTCTCCTGTGGGTTAGCTTGCTAGAAAGATTGATATTCTTCTTTTTATGTCTCAATCCTCAGGAGACATTCTGGGCCTCTAAATTACTTAAATGCGTTTCTTCACCATCTGGAGATAAGTTAACTCGCAATGGGAACGTGCATCACTTTCATGTATGTACATGCATTCAACCCCTCCTGACTCACAGAAAGCAGAAACACCTTGGTGCTGCTGCCTTCAGCCCAGTACTCTTCTGTCGATAGGTGTATCTCACGTGTATCTACTGATCAGAGGCTGCAGAAAGGGACAGAGGAATTTAGGACTTGGCTGTTTCTGGCCATAAACATTGTTCGAAGCTGAAGACTCCTATACACACACACATACCCTGGGAACAGACCATTTTCCTGTTTAATGGTTTCCCAGGACATAGTTCTGCAGAAGACAAGGAGTAGGCCAGTAGACAAATACATAGGACTTGTAATCTCAGAAGGCACATGCGAAGTTCACACACTGGGGCAAGTCACTTCCCTTCTCCAAATCCCAGGCTCTTCAGTCCTAAGAGTCATACCATCATCTTTGTGAAAATGCTGAGTATCTCTGCATGAAGCAGCACTACATAAAAATGCTAAAATTCCCTACATTTAAGAGAGATTTTTTTTTCCCCCCTCGTGAACACCTGAATTTCTGTGTATCCACTTCTTATGCAGGGATACTGACAGAACCACTAAAAACCTGGAATAGTTTAGGTTCAGCTTCCCTGGCTCATCCTTTCTCTTGCATTTGAACAAGTTAAAATCCTAGGATCCAATGACCTTGAAAACTAGGTAATTTGGGATATGGATTTTAGAATTCAGGCTGAAAGGAGGACAGAGGCAGGGAAGCTCTGTGTGCCACGCTGACCCACTATTGCTCACAGAACAGCATATGATTCCTGCCTTGTGAGGTAGTGGAGGAAAAAAGAAAAATCTTTTGGCACAAAGTAAGACAGGATTTCAGCTTCTGAAGTTCATTAACACATAACTGTCCTCTCCATCTCCCTTCTTTATCTTTCCCCTTAATCCTCCTCTCCCCATCCACTTGCAAATGTTGTACCACCTTTTCCTGGAAACCTCAACTGCAAAGGTTTGAAGAAGCAGGGATGCTGCAGGGGATAAATGCAGAAGGGAACTTTATAGAAAGCCTACAGCACATCACTGAGGAGGAAGCTTTGTGTTTCTGGGTGGCTAATTAACTTCTACTTAAGAACTAATTTAAGGAAGAAGAAAGACCAGATGAAGAATTGTATGGCACAGCACCAAGTATACTCTTAAGGCTTTATTGAGCTCTAGAACACACAAAAAAAGCACATGAATCTCTAGCACGTTATTCTCAACCCCTCCTTTATTTATATTGACCGGAGCTAAGGTTTATACAGTAGTAGAGCTATCCCCCCCAGGTTAAAATATGACTCAACTATGGCATACAGTGGCCTTATGCCATACAGAAAGTAATTTATAATCTATCTGAAGTAATTTCATCAACTCTTAGGACAATGGCTAACAAGACTGGGAAGATGGTTTATTAGACCCTCTTTCCATTATGTCAAAGTCTGAGAAATTGCTTATTTCCCACAGTGTGATGATGTTTCACAGCCTTATTTGCAAACACAGCGTGAGATGCAAACAGCCTGAATTTGCCCCTTATATGGAGCAGACATTCGGTTTATTCCTTTACCACTAGTAAGTCAGCTGATTCAGGGAACAGGCCTTCTTTTTTGGCTTACTGGGACACCTAAAAATATGCATTGTCTTTATTCTTTGTGCTAAATCAGTTACAAAGCACTGTTTCCCACAAAAACCAAACCACTGCCTGAAAGAACTTTCCATTCTACCCTAAAAGAAGAAGAGGGAAGAAGACTCTAACCTTTGTTAAAATTGCTGGGCTATTCAGCATTTCCCAGTTAACAAACTGGCCACTGATCTAGCACTAGAAACAAAGAGCAGATGCCAGGATCTCCCACCTCAGTTAGCACCTAAAATCACTGCCAGAAGAGCAGAGCTGCCCAGTACTAGCCTAGGCTAGGACAAGACATCTGAAAGGTGCCAACCAAGAGTTAGACTGTAGGAGGCAGACCCTAACCTCTTCTCCTGTTGCTGAGCTCTCTATCACTTTCAAGCTCTTAGAGCAGCATGCCAGATCCTGTGTTTTAGTAAGGTTCTCACTGCTTTCCTTGCTCCCTGACAAACTGCCTATGTGACACATCTCTCAGCCAGCATCTTGATTGATTATTGACAGAACCATCTGATTAATGAGCAGATTCTCCGCCTTGTTGTTTTCATGAGAAAGCAGCACAATGGTGCCATAGATTTTTAATTCTTCAAACCACGCTGGCCTTGGCAGCCAGATGAGAAGTCAGCAGAGGACAATCAGGGGTTATAGTTTTGTTTGGATTTGTTCTGTTTTTAAAAAACATTTGGGTCTTCATGTGCAGAGCTTATGAACTCCAGTGTGTGAACTTCTCTCCCAAGACAGTGCACTCATGAAGTCTGGGACGGATGCCCAAGCATAGGTTTCCTTCCAAGGGAATAGATACACTTGGTCGGTAACCCACTGTGCCTGCAGATCAGTGAGACTTGAATATTGAAGCAAGTCACACTCTCTCAGCTGACCCCAAAGGAACGTTGAACTATGTCCTTCAAATATTTCTCATTCAAATCCATGTGGCCACTGAAACATCTGGATTAGAACATGGGCTTTCCTGTGATCTAACTATATAGAAAGGCAACTATATAGAAAGGATAAGCACTGACAGTATTAAGAGTTATCATCAGAAGAAGGTGTAAAAGAAAACTTGATAAACATGTTCATTTTAGGTCTTACTCTGAGTTACACAGAAGAGCAAAAACCTTATTTCAGTCAGTAAAGCGTGGGCATTATTCTATCCAGTGCTTGGCCTGTTTTCTTTAGACATACAGCTGCACTAAGCCAGCCATGCTGAGTTTTATTAAAACTTACAAATTTTTTAGCAGTTCTGGGAGCTATAGATTTTAACTTGGCTAGATATTTCGCTCCATCTTAAAATGAAAAATAGCTTTAAAAAGCCAGAGCAGCATTTCATTCCTTAAATATGTAATTCAACAGGCACAAAACTCCAACTATAAAGCAACCAAAGGTGATTTAAATAAAAATAATCTACCAGTGACCTAAAAGATAAACCAATATGTGAGAGGAAAGGCATAGTTATTATTAAGGTACCAGACTGGAAAGGAGAACTCTCAGGTAGGAGCATGACCTTGAATAAGCAGCAGTGACTCAGTCTACTCACCTACGAAATAGAGAGAATATAGTCCAAGCTCCTAAAAACACTATAAAAGTATTAAGATTTTCCAACAGTGATTCAAGATGTGTTAAAAGCCATTGACTGAAGTACATCTCAGAGCGTGCAGACACTGCATTTTTTCCACACACAAGCGTGCTACCCATGATGCACAGCTTGCCCACACTCTTTTGAAAGCTCAGCCTTCAGCATCTGTCCAGAATAAGCTTATTAAGCCATCAGCAAAGGCTTTAAGAATGTAAGATAGAGCTGACTAGCTTTCTTCAAATGCGTGTTTCTGCCATTACCTGCCTGGGCCAGAAGCATCTGGCCAGACATAATCCGCACATCAGAAATTCATCTGCAGGCATTTACCTCCAAGTTTCCTTACACCAGAGGAGACCCAATGAGGTACAGCCAAACAAACACTAAAAGATCTTGTAAACACAGCTAACAAATTCTTATAGAGACAAAAAATGAGGCAGTTTTAAGTACATATTTGGAAGTCTCCTTTCTCCATTGTCCTGAAGATTTTTGATCCACTGGCTCTAGAGAGCAAAAAACCACAAAAAACCTCCTAGCTGTCATGGATGTAAAAAAAATCCTCCCAAATAAGAAGGAAGTGCTGACCAATGCAGTGACCTGAGCCTGCACAACCCCTAAAACCATAAATGCAGGAGGGACACCCCTCCTTCCTCCTCCAATAACAATACAGTCTGCTGCATAAAACGTTTTGCCATTCAGTAAGAAGTGGACCCAGGATTCTGGATCAACCTTTTAGAGCAACAGAGGAGCAGCAACAGCAGAATCTGGTCCACCACTTCTCTCACAGGGAATTAGGTTTTTTTTAGACTGTGGAACAAGGTCGAAGGTACCAGGACAATTTTAGCGCTCTGCAGCGGCCCCTGTTGTCCGCCCAGCAGAGGATCCCTCAGCCTAGGGCACAGGTACCACAGAGTGCTGGAGCAGTGGTGGAAGAGCAATGCTGCCACCTGCGGACACTCAGAATTACAGCCTCCACCTAGACAGGCACGGGACAAAAAGGTGTTCAACGTTGATGAATTTCAAAACTCTCAACATTTTCTATTAGAGGTCCAGTTTCTTTAAAATTAGTTTAAGCCGACTACTAATAGACTCTGCCTGCTACCAGGACAAAGCATTAGAGTGTGATTTAAGAGCAAGTGCAGAACAATTACAGTATCAACAAAACACCCAGCATGCTGTCTTGCTAAAGGATACTCAGCAGACTGGTTTCTGCAGATTCAGAACTGCCCACATGTATCTGGATGCCATGCTATTCTGCATTTTATCCTCTAAAATTATCTCCAAATGCTATGACCTTGGGACCCAGTCTGCACCTCAGAAAGGCTGAAAAATATTTCCCCCAGGCCTAGCTGTCTTAGAATCACAGAAATTCCTGCAAACCCAAACAGGAAATCACTTCAAAGCAGACAATCGTAGTAAGGTAGTGTTGCAGGTAAAAGCATTAGCTCCACAATGGTTTATGGTTACTAAACTTTACTGCAGAAACTTCTTTCGTTGTCTCCTACTCAGATGGATTTTAATCTAGAAGCAAAAATTGAAATCATGTTTCAATCATCAAGTCTTCTTTGTATCTGTTTTCACCTATGTGCATCACCAACAATAGAGGTGGCAGAGCCAAGAAGTTTCTCGAGACTGTTGAAACCACTTTAACCACATATGAAAAAAAGAAAGCCAGAAAACATGTAAGACAAATAAGACTTCTTAGTCTCCTCAAGCTAATTGTACATGCATTTGTATAGAAGATTGCGCCAGTGGCCAAGACAGAAAAATTTCAAACCATGCTTTAGGCTTATTAATGACACACACAGGGGAGGCATTATGCTGTCACAGTCCCATGGAGCAAATAAAATCATTACAAGCCAGGAGCAGAGACCATGGCACTGGAAGAATGGCAGACCACACAGGTGAGGAAGAAAACGTCCATCTTTATTAAAAAGATTAAAAGTTCAGCTGAAACTTCCTTACAAATGCTGAACAGTACATGACACAGAAAATGGCATCAAAGAAAATTCTGCTCATTAATGAAAATACCGAAACTACTCTGAAGTCTGCCATTAGTATGAGATGATCACTGCTACTGAACTTTTTACCCGATGATATGGAAGGACAGGACTATGTGATTCATAAAAGGACTCTTACACAAAAAAAAAAGTATGATGTTTTATGCACTTATACTATAAACGTGGCAGACAAAGACCCTCCTCCTTCCAGGAAGATGCTCTAATATATGTGCAAAAATACAACTGGAGTGATATAAAATAATCAAACACAGCATAATTAACAGAATAACATTCAGACACTTTATTGGATAAGAAGAAAGGCCAGAAGGTGCTTTAGGACATATCAACAGATGGGCTACAGATCTGTTCATCTACCAGTGTAGACTCATCACATTGCAACACAGCTCATCAAGAGAGACCTGAAAGAAGTTTAAAAAGTTTATATTCAGGGAAAGTAGCATCAGACAGCAAGGAAAGGGGTAGGGCAAGAGATTCAGCATCCTCATCACAAAACAAACCAATAAAGGAACCTCTCTTACCACTCAATGTCTATGTGGAGATTATTTTGGTCTACTTACATTGGTTAAGTCACCCGTTAGGTTAGTTCATACCCAAAATGTTTTCTAGTACTAACATGCTTTTGGAAAACACAGAGATAAAGCACTTTTTACTTTCAAAGTTCTCTATGACAATGATGTCAGCTCAGCATCCCTGTGAGGTAGGCAAAAATTAGCTGTTTTCTGAGACACAGAGAAATTAAATTACTTCCTCAAAGCCACGGTGAAGAATGTGTTATTTACTATTAATATCCTTAAGAACCTGGAATGATATTGTTTTTCATAGACAGGGAACTGGAGGCAACCAGCATCTGCTAGTAAGGAATTAGCAAATTTTCATCTCATTCTTACTATTAAAATGCTTTGAATCCCCCCCACCTTGAAAAGTGTTCCACAAACACATACATGTACTAGTGAGCTCCTCCTTCATCTCTGTAACAAAAAGCACTGGTCCTTTCCAGCAGTAAGCAGACATCCTACACACGGGGCTTTTCCCTGCTAGTAAAGGGTAACCTAGATACAGCTAGAGTTACATATACTACTCCACCAATGATCATATCCTAGATCTTTCCAGTGTTACCATTACAGTTATCAAAGATGAGCCAAGTATTAGTTACTTTAAGGAATTTAGCTTGAGTACTCTAGTTTATGTAAAAGGAGTAGAAAAAGATAACTATCCATTCTTTTAAACTGATCTACAGGAACAAGCTATCATAAAATAAAGCACGCAGCTGCTACAAAGGGTAGCAACAAAGCCATGTTGGGATTAACCTAATAAACCCACATATCCCCAATTGCAAGGTTAACAGATTCACCAGCTCGGTCCATATCCCTAGAAGAGCTTTTGCTTTGCAGAAAAGTGAAGTGGGTCTTGGAGCCAGGCTCTTCTTTATTCTGTAGGTCCGCAAAGAAGTAACAGTAGATGCCGTGTTGTGTGTCTGTATTGAAAACAGTTTCCAAAACCTTCTGGATATCTCCCTCCATCCAGCTGAGCTGAACTTTTGCATTTTCTCCTCACGTTTCTAATCTAAACAAGTATTTTGCTGTAGAAAGCAGCACGCAGTTGCTGAAGTCCATTTCCTCATCTTATGCCTATTCAGATTAGAGAGATCATTTGCCCAATTTTAATAAAAGATGAAACTGTGGCTCATAAAATACACCTGCAAAGAATCCTTCCCGTTGACTACAGCGCAGCTGTAAAGCAGGAGACCAACAGCTGGGTAACACTGCATAACATGAAGCCATAAAAACAGTCACCTAACTATCTATACCATGTCATCTTGTACCATCAACTCAGCTTTACTACTGTCAGTACACTCCGCTAATATAACACTCAGCACTTTAAGATGAACACCACAAGGGCATAACTTACTTACGACAGATGCAGGCTAACACCATGATAGTTTATTGCTCATGTTTAAAAGCCCTTCACATAGTGGCTAGCACGCTCCCACTTGGTTCAAAAGCAAGGTTGTGCTCCAGGCACCAGCAGCTCTAGTTCAACACCTGTACCAATTCCTCTGAAGTTTTCCACAACTCCTGTAAACAAACTTTTCACCAAAACCCTGCATACAGGAAACGAATACTTTTTCTTCAATACTGGAGAGAATTCAGTTGCCACTGAGTAACATGGTATGGATCAAATTCATCTTTGCACCAGAAGTCATACTTTTTCCCAGTTGTGTTTGGCATGTTTTTCACACTGCTACATAATTGCTGAAACAGTCAGTTCTCCAAAGGGCCACATGAATATCAAGTGGCAAGATCTGTAGGAGAAAACAGAACACCACCGTAAGGTGTAGCAGGGGGAAAGAGGTGGGGAACTTCACTTCAGAGCTAACTTAACATTTAAATGTGATTCAGTCACACCAACTCTGGACTCTTATTAGGGAAGATCTTGTTAACAAAAATGGTTTCTTCCTGTTTCCAGTCCTAATTTTTATGCAGAGCCAATGCAATAATCCTGATTTCTTTTTTCTAACACTAATATCTTTCTCCTTTGCTCAGCTGGGCTTCTTATAATAAGACATTTGACTCCAGGCTTCTAAATAAATAGAGAATGAAAACTGAAAAAAAAATTTTTTTTTTAAACTAAGAATTTATTCTCCCACTCATGTATCCATTAATCTATATCCAGCCAGACAAATCCAGCTTCTTTTTTCTAACACTAATATCTTTCTCCTTTGCTCAACTGGGCTTCTTATTATAAGACATTTGACTCCAGGCCTCTAAATAAACAGAGAATGAAAACTGAAAAAAAATTTTTTAAACTAAGAATTTATTCTTCCACTCATGTATCCAATAATCTATATCCAGCCAGAGAAATCCAGCACTCTGTCTGTCTGTCCCCCTTAACTCCAAGACTGTCATTTCAGAGAATAAATTCTAAGCAAATGCAAAAATGGAAACCACTTGTTTTTCTATTCACTGAGGGCTTTTCAGTTGCATGATTTGCATTCACAGCTCCAGCTTTCGTAGCGGAATATAAATTTACTGGTTTTGGCTTGAAGTTTCTGTAGTGGGCTATTCATGCTCCATTTTAGCACCAACATCCCACAGAGATAGACAACTTTGAAATTTCTAGACTATAAGGACCAAGCAGAGGCAACAGTTAATGGATTAGTATCTAGTGCATTTCAGAGGGCTTTGAAATAAAAGCTCAAAATTTGGCTAGGAAAAAAAAAAACCACCAACAAAAAATTAAAACATACAACCAATGAAGATGAACTATGCTCACAAGGGAGTGAAGTAATAGCACCTACATTGTTGTGATGCTAAACATTTGGCAGTGTTTTCTGTTTACGACACAGGCGCCACTGGACTCCTTGACCATGGTAAGAAAAGGAGATCACTGCGTTTGTGAAGGGAACAGAGAGTTTGTATTTGAGGCTCAATCTTACTTTCATTGAGTTGACAGTGAAAGAATTCAGTGGCAGAAGGATGAGGTTCTTTAAATGTTTCCTTGTCCTCATGTCGCCTTGCTCCCCTGAAGCAAAGGTGCACAGTTCACCCCTTCCGAAGAACTGACAAATCACTTCTTTAAAGTCGGCTGTACAAGCTAACCAAGATGAGAAATTATAAAATTCACACACAATCAACAGCTCAAGATGGTCTCTCCATTCTTCCCACTGTCCATAATGGATCATCTACCCACATCATCCACTGTTAATCAGCGTTAATACTGAATTCTGAGGCCTGACTCCAAAGTTCTTGTTACAGTTTGGGCAGAGCTCCGGCTGGTGCTAGCGTAATACCAAAAACATAGAAAAGCCCCAAGAGGAGATTGAGTTTGGCTGTCCGCTGAGGAATTTTGTTGAAGCTCTGACTCCGAAACTGCCTCTCCAGTGAAAATGCCATCGGGATGGTGAGTAGCGGCAATGCCATGCTGATGGTATAGCGTGTGGCCAGCACACAGAAAATCAGGTAGGGCAAGAAGAGTAGCACGGTGTAGAGAATATAGGAGAACGCAGGGCCAATGAGGATAGCCAAGGTGACAATACCCGCCTGCCGGTCAGACTCCATGTCTCGTGTGTTGTTGCTGTGCAGGATGGCCTCAGTACTGAGAGCTAGTGGGATAGCGTAGAGCAGTGGCGAGACAGACAGATAACCGACCTGCACAGCATGGGCAAACATGACAGCCAGGGGCCCAAAGGTGATCAGGATCACCACGTCTCCAAGTGCAACATATTTAAATCCAATTCCTGTGGCAAGACACAAGAATAAAATGAAGCATCATCAAACAACTCAAATGACAGAAGAGAATGGATAATATAACAGATCAGCCCTTCCCACAGAAATATTGTAAACAACCAACACACATGTAGCTATGGCTGAGAGGTGTATTTTCTCGTTTTTCCGAAGATAATAAAAGAAATGCAGCTTCTGAATTTCTTCAAACAATGTAACAGAAACTAAGGGCGGGGTTCTAATACCCATCTTCACATCTAGAAGTACCTATTTCTGCAGAAATCTATAGAAATAAGGTGCTCTCTAGTGTGATCATGCATACTAGAACCTGATCCTGAAGAAATATATAAAATGCTTAAACAAAATGCAAAACTGACAAGATTCTTTCAAGGAAACTAACATAACTCTTTGAAAGTTTGACAGTTTGAAACTGAGTTTGTTCTTCTTTTCCTAATAATTATGTTTGTATCTACTCAACACAGGAAGACAATAAAAATATCCTCCTCTTACTAAGAACAAACACAAACTGTTCTACATTCACAACGAAACTCCATCTAAAGAATAACAACAAAACATTCCAAAACAAAGTAACAGATTCCAGCAATGGAAAAGAACATACACAGTAAGCCACACTGCTGAGGGATACGAGATACACATCACAAAAAGTTTCAGCAATAGTTCTGATGAGCATCTAAAGCCATATACTTAAGTAACAATGTCTCAACACCACTTTCCAACTGAAGAACTTAGCGTGCCTCTTCCCACATCTTCCCACAAAAATCAATGACAAAGAATACAAGTTTAGGTACCAGTACTCCAGGAAATACCACCAAGTGTTTTTATGGCAGTTAACTAGACAGATCACTTGCGTGTTCTAGAAACGCTTGACAAGTCGGCTAATTCTGTCACATTCACATTCAGATTCACAGCAAAAGGGATACAGCACTTACCTCCAGTATAAAGGAAGGAGCTGGAAAGTCCTCCAAAGTAAATCAGGGCCAGGTGCTCCAGCTTGAGCGTTGAGAGAGCGTAGAGCCCAGCAGCACAGATACAGCCCACAGTATAAAGGAAGACTCCAAACCGGACTACGTCCTGAGGCTCCAAAATCTGGTCCACCAAAGTCCTGTCGTCACTCTTCTTGTGATCGATGCCTTTGGAGAAGTCGTAGTAGGTATTCACCAAGTTGCCGGCTCCGTGCACAGCCAGGACGGTCACGGCGCTTCCCACCAACAGCCCTGGGTCTAGCGCTCCCTCGGCCCGGTACGCCAGAGCGCTGCCGAGGGCCACGGGGGTGAGGGAGGCACTGAAACTCCAAGGTCTGAGCGCCAGCACGTAGGCCGCACACTTCTGCCTCCAGGTGCCGGGGGGGACCCTCTCAGCGCCCGCCAGCGCGGCGCCGGAGTCGTTCCTCTCGCTCCCCCGGGGGCTCTCAGCGCTAATGCTGATCTTCTGCGCCGGGTCTCCCGGCCCCATGCTCTCCCCGCCGCCCCGTCTCACAGCAGCAGCCAAC
>NW_008824934.1:3940262-3941650 GCF_000699105.1 Pygoscelis adeliae | reverse complement strand
CACCCCGGCCGGCGCTGATGGGGCCGCAAGCCTTAAGCTGCTCTCTTCTTCCGGGGGGGCTTCTCCTGGCTCCCAGCCGCGGGGAAGCCCTGAAGCCACCTCACGCTGTAATCTTGGTGGATCTTTGTGACGGCGTGGGGGATATTTGGGGAAGAAGGCGTTGAAGTTTTGGTGCCTTGTGTCGCTGTGGGCCCTTCTGTCGAGTGCTCGGTTTGGGCTTATGTAATCTGAAAATCGGGGGGTTCAAACCTCTAAAATATTTTCCACATAAAGAAAGACTCATGAGAAAGTGTTTGGCTACGTGTTATGACAGTAAACATCCTGTTGCAATGATTGATGTTGCTATAAGTAGACTTCCCATCTCTAAATGTCTACTGGAGAATGTAATACTTGCCAGGCCCCAAGTGCTGAGTCTTCCGTGTGTTGGCACAACACTAGAATTTCTGTGGAGAAACTTGGATGAAAGCATTCAAGGAGGAGTCGGATATGATAATGATATAATCATGGGAATGATTATGCCTACTTATTATAGGGTAATCGTAAACCCTAATCTGACCTTGCTATTTTTCAGCTACTGCATGACCCTTGATTTAGAATTAGATCACCATGGGGTCGGGCACCTGACCTACTGGAGCGTATTTTGGTATTTGAGGAACTAGAGAGCAAATAGGCTGGGGGTCAAGATATTATGTGGTGATACAGTTTTATCGCAGGGTTTAAGGCCTAAGGAATATAGTCGTTACTTGTAATTTTATGCTCTACTGGCATAGCATCCTTGCATGCAATGGGATGCGTGTTTTGGAAGCAGGCAGCAGGGACAGCATTAAGAAAGAAGCTCAGAGATCTCAATAGCTGAAAGCAGTAAAAAAAGTCTCTCTCTGAAGAATTTACAGGACTTGATGCCCCAAGCCCCAGCATACCACCATCATGTCGGGCACTGTGTCCATTCTCCAACAATTTGCCAATGGCTTGAAGAGTCGCAGTGAAGAGACAAGGGCGAAAGCTGCCAAGGACTTGCAGCATTATGTCACCATGGAGCTCCGTGAAGTGAGTGCTGCAAATGAGATAATTTATTCTTGTTTATCATATGAGTGTAGGGCACGGGCTGGGTACTTTGGGGATGGAGATTTTTGGAATGTGGAAGCTGGTCTTAGAGAGGAGGTGGGGCATAGCAGGGAGCTTACCTTTGCCCCAGCATGTAGGAGAGGTTGAGTGAGTTGGTGACACAGGAGGGTGGTCAAGCACCAGAATAAATAAACTTGACACATCGAGGGCACAAAGAAGAGACTGTTTTCTGTTTGTAATGTGTAGTTGATTTAATTTCTTTCTGTTTAAGTGACCTAAGAAGCATTGTCTTTATGGAGGTTTTGGGGGCAGGAAGGAAGGAA
>NW_008824934.1:3924693-3940218 GCF_000699105.1 Pygoscelis adeliae | reverse complement strand
AAAAGCTGATTTGAACTTTTTCCTTTTACAGATGAGTCAGGAAGAATCTACCAGGTTTTATGATCAGCTGAACCATCACATATTTGAGCTGGTCTCTAGCTCTGATGCAAATGAAAGGAAGGGTGGCATTCTGGCTATAGGTGAGTGAAAGTGCTTAATGCCTCTGGTGAGTTTTCTCTTCATGCATCTATCTTTAGGGACAGATGTTCAAAAGGAATGAGCTTTTACAACTGGGGCCTTATGTCTGACTGCTCAGTACGCTGGGTGCGTGCTAGTTGCTGGGCTCTGAAAATCTGTCTCTAAGTGTCAGCATGGGAGCTGCTGAGTGCTGAGAGTGGTTGAAAACCTGGTGCTTAATGGGCCCTGAGCTCTTCTGGGAGTCGAGCATCAAATGTGAGTGCTGAGCATGTGAAAATTCTGTTCTTGAGCTCAGCTGAGAACAGTTTGTGCTGTCCATTTGTATGTATTGGGGTGGGCTGACTTTCTCAACTCTATTCTGTCTGAGGAGATTGATTCTTGTTATTTAAATTTACCTGGCTCAATATCAGCAGCTTCCATTCCTGGGAGGGGCTCACATAACTTCTGCTTTGATTCTGATCAGCTGCTCCATCGGTTGCTCTGGTTGTGCTTTTGCTGTGACATGGCAGAGCTGCCTGCATTTTGACTCTTAGGGAAATCAGCTTGCATAAATACTTTGCCTTCCAAACAAGTAGCCTGTATTGCAGCAGTTACTTCTTTAATAACCAAATAGGAGGTGCTTATGGTTTAGGCTCACAGACATAATCATCCAATCCCAACGTGTTTGAAGACAGTGGAAGTCCCTTAGCTAGAGAAATCTTTGTTGACAACATCTGATTTTAAGCTGACAGTATCACTTTAAAATTGTTTCTGTGAATTTAGTGCTGTTGAAAGGTGCCGGCTTGACAACCCTGGACACTGATGGCCTCTTTATCTACAGAGCAGGTACAACCCAGGCACCGGCAGCAAAAGCTTCTGCCACACTGCCGCCTGCCAAGGTGCCTCCACCCTGGCCGGGAGAGACCATCTCTAGGGCTGAGGGGGAGAGCAATTTCCTTGGTCCATTCAGTCTTTGACTTCTCTACTGAGGCGGACCAGCTGTAGTAGTTGCATGTGGATGGATGCCTTTCTATTGGGAATGGGTCTGTGATCCCAGGGTGGATTTTTTTTTTTCTTTTTAAACTAAAAATGGGGAAAATCTTTGAAGCTACTGGATGCATTTTCCTGCCCACTTAACAAGTTCAGGTTCGAAAGAATGGTGGCCCTTTCCTATTGCTTGATTATTTTTTTTTTCTGTGGATTTTCAGTTTAGGAGGAGTTAATGGGAATCTTTAAGGAATGGATAGGGAATACTAACTCTTATCCAGGGATTACCTACTGTCTGCCTCACTGACTCTTAGTGAGAACCTACAGCATTGCTCCCTTTCTTTACAGCAAGCCTTATTGGTGTTGAAGGAGGTAATGCCACCCGTATCGGCAGGTTTGCAAACTACCTGAGGAACCTCTTGCCATCCAATGACCCTGTTGTAATGGAGATGGCCTCCAAGGCTATTGGGCGGCTTGCGATGGCTGGTGACACCTTCACAGCTGAGTATGTGGAGTTTGAGGTGAAACGAGCTCTGGAATGGCTGGGAGCTGACAGGAATGAAGGTCGAAGACATGCAGCTGTAAGTCATCTTTTTTTGTCTTCACCTGTCTTGGAACAGGATGGTTAGGATTAGTTAACAGTGGTAGGAGATGTGCACAGAAAGCTGTGGAAAAGCTCTGATTAGGATCAGAATGGCTGCCAGTCCATGTCTGAGAATCTGTGATGCTCTCATGGCAGATATAGTGCCGCTTCATTGCTTCTACCTTAGCCCAGTGACTAAAGAAGATTGAGACACCGTTGTGCTAGGAACTGTAAAAGTATGGAGCTGGAAACAGATCAGGCTCACAGACATTAACAGTATAAATAAATGATATTACGGTCTAGAAATAATGAGGTTTGTCTATGGGTGCTCATCCTCACAGAGTGTTACTGTTTCTCTCCCCACCTCCAGGTTCTTGTCCTGCGTGAGCTGGCAATCAGCGTGCCTACCTTCTTCTTCCAACAAGTGCAGCCATTCTTTGACAATATATTTGTGGCTGTGTGGGATCCCAAACAGGCCATCCGGGAGGGAGCTGTTTCTGCCTTAAGAGCCTGCCTTATCCTCACCACTCAACGGGAGCCAAAAGAGATGCAGAAGCCCCAGTGGTACAGAGTAAGAAAATAGCTTTGTTTTGAAGCAGCTCCTCATAATGCAATGCAAATGATCAAGTGCCAGTTTTTAGAAGAGCTGTCTAAGCTAAGAACCTGTGTCACCTTCGTCAGTATGTCTGATTGTCAGTAGAAAACTGCCTCCCCTTGAAAGGGTTGAAAATATAATGGCTTACAAAATGAGTAGTTCCTTTAGCCCACTATAAAAGTAACCAAGAGACTTAATTCCATCAAGAATCCATTGCTCTATCTGCAGCTCACTTTCAGCTGTTGAGCCTGACCTAGTTTTACAGCCATGCAATCATCTATCTATTGTCATCTCTTACTAGCAGATGGTTTTATTAGTGTAGAAAAAACATGAGTGAAAAAGGTAAGGATTCTTTTGTCTGAACCTTAGCTTTGCTGCCATTCTCGCATGAATTCAAGCTTCATAATATCAAATAAGGTTTGGACAGTGCAGTCCAATGTTGTGAACTTGGATTCCTCATAGTCAAATATGTGATGCAGATATTGATGAAGTTTATACCATGGCATGGTTGACTGGCTGTTTGATTAGTACTCTATTGAAAATGCTCTGCAGCAGAGTCCACAACTTCTGGGTTAATCTGAATTTTGTGGTGTATACTGTTATTACTCAGTTGAGGTTTGTGGCTACTCTTGGGAAAATTACAGGACATCAGTAAATCTTGACTGGCAGTACTACTTTATTTCCACAGGCTTTGTTTCTGCATGATCCTTGAGATTGTTTGGTTTTTTTTCTTTTCCCCCAAGCATACGTATGAAGAGGCTGAGAAGGGTTTTGATGAGACTTTGGCCAAAGAGAAAGGAATGAACCGTGATGACCGAATCCATGGTGCCTTACTGATCCTCAATGAGCTAGTGAGAATCAGCAGTATGGAGGGAGAGGTGAGCAAATGAAGAAGACGGGGATTATGACTTTTGGTTGCCAGATCGCTGAGTTGCTACACATCGTCAGTCGATCTGTGGAAATACCCCATTGTGTTTGAAGTGGGGTTGTTGGGCTGAAAAGTCATCTGAACATGGAGTCAGAGCATTGATTATTACAAATTAAAGTGTGTCAGAGAAAGAACAACGACAAGTTTGGGCTGAGTAGGTATTAAGCTGTGATGGAAAGTGCTATTAACTGGATTAATTACAATAAAAAAGATTTTTATACCGAATGAGGACTCCGTTGCATGTTTTGCTGGATTTTGCTTAGTTGATGTTTTATAGCTATTTGGATATCAATTACACAGGATGCTGCTCAGGAGATTTGGGTAGCACTGTGTTGGGAATCTCTTATTGAGCTACTCTTTTTTTTTTTTTTTTTTTTTTTTTTTTAAAAACATGCTTTTCTACTTTGTCCAGCGCCTTAGAGAGGAGATGGAGGAGATCACTCAGCAGCAGCTTGTGCATGACAAGTACTGCAAAGACCTGATGGGCTTCAGTACCAAACCTCGCCACATCACTCCTTTCACTAGCTTCCAGTCTCTTCAGCCCTCTCAGTCAAATGCTTTGGCCGGTCTTCTGGGATACAGTTCCCACCAAGGAATCATGGGTTTCGCAACCTCACCTGTCCCAGCAAAGTCTACATTGGTAGAAAGTCGATGCTGCAGGGATCTAATGGAAGAGAAGTTTGATCAAGTAAGTGTTTGGCGGTCTTCAACTTTTCTACCAACATTCACAACACCAGTTCTTGTAGAGCAATTGTCCTCTGTGTCCTTACTTAGCAAGCAATACTGCCTAGTATTGAATCGAGGCATCAAAACTCATTAATTATATGTATCCTGGCTTTGTCACTGTCTCTCAGAGCAAGTGATTTACGTTCTTTGGAAGCAGTCTTAATTATCCATCTTTCTGATGAACTCTGAAGCCAAATGTCAGTAGAATGTCGTAAAGCACCCAGGTAATAAAGATTTGTGCATTACTGCCAATGGCCATCCTTCAAAGCTCAATCTATCTCCTTTCAGGTGTGCCAGTGGGTTCTCAAGTGCAGAATGAGCAAAAATTCTTTGATCCAGATGACTGTCCTCAATCTGCTACCACGGTTGGCAGCTTTCCGTCCTTCAGCATTCACAGGTGACAAGACAGATGGTTGGATGTTAGAAGTGTTGCTGAAATTGGGCTGGAAGTTATCCAGCTCTCTTTGGTCCAGATGAGCTTGTACAGGCAATGCAGCAGTACAAATGTGGTGCTTGTAAGATGAGCAAATTCCTCTGTGGTTGGACAGTCTTTTTTTTTTTTTTTTTTTCTTCTGAATAAGTGTGACTTGATATCTGATGCCAAATGTTGCTCTGGTGAAGAAAATGGATTGAAAACTATTGTCTGAATTCTGTGATCGATACCATGAGAGATAAAAACCTCCTTTTTGTTTTTTCCTCAGTATGTCAGACTTAGGGTTGAAATCTGCTCTCTTGCTCCCACTCAATGTATCCCAAACATTATCAGCAGAGTTGTCTTCCTTTTTTCTGCTGCACGTGCCAGGAAATATCAAGTAAAAATGGGAAATACCTGCTGGCTTTAGAGCAGTTCAATTGATTTTATCAAGCAAACTTAGGAGAGCATCAGAGTTGGAGGCAAGTCACCAAGCTGCTCTAAGTGGATTGGAATAAACTTTGTGGTGTTATTCCAAATTTCCAATCAATCACTATAAAAACAAGATGCTTGGATCTTATTTGTGTATAGAACCTGTTGCAATTTTTTTTTTCTCATAGCTCTTATTTTGGTGATTTTTTTTTTTTTTTTTAAAAAAAGCCTTCTGGGCTTTGAAAGTTTTATTATATGGTTACATGTGTTTGCCACTGCTCATGTCAGCAAATTTTATATGGCTGTGTCTGTTCCCTAGTTTTATACTTGTAAAGGTTTAGTTGCAAATGTCATGCAACTGTATAAACCTAAATGAGTTACAAAATCTGTATTGTTCTCTCTTGTGGGCAGCTGATCAGTATCTTCCAGACACCATGAATCATGTTCTCAGCTGTGTGAAGAAGGAGAAGGAGCGAACAGCAGCCTTCCAAGCCTTAGGTTTGCTTTCTGTGGCTGTGAGGTCTGAGTTTCAAGCTTACCTGCCAAAAGTCCTTGAAATCATAAAAGCAGCTCTTCCACCAAAGGACTTTGCCCACAAGTAAGTGTGTAAAGGTTAGAGGAAGAAACTGAAACACCTGTTCTTTGTATAATTTTTGTGATGTGAGATCAAATTATTGTATTAAAATCAGAGGTATTTCTGTAAGACTGATAACACAGAAGTAGGATGAGGAAAGATGTTTGAAAAATAGCAGCTCCTCTTAATTAACTTTTATGTGGTCCCTTTCTAGGAGGCAGAAGTCTGTGCAGGTTGATGCCACAGTCTTCACCTGCATTAGTATGCTGGCACGAGCCATGGGACCCAGTATCCAGCAGGACATCAAAGAGCTTTTAGAACCTATGCTGGCTGTGGGCCTGAGGTAAGTACAAGGCACAGGAGCATATTTTTCTGTTAGCCACTGGATGGCATTGTTGGCCATACAGAATGAGACCTTCAAAGTCTTCAGATTGAGAAGGAAGATTCTTGCTTTTAAATGATCTTTCAGAAGATCAGTTTATCTCTTTCAGAAGAATAATATATTTTAAGAGTTACTTAAGAGCATTGGTCTCTGTGTAAAGAAATCTTTCTGTAGAACAACTAGTGAATTCAAAAGCAATCTCCTTTACTTTCCACTATTCAAATACATTTGGCAACAGCCTGCAAAAATTTAGAAAGCCTCTAAAGGCCAGCAGATTTCTGCCATATCAGATTGGCAGGGAAGGAGAATTGAAGCGCTGAATATTTGCTCCTAGCTTTTTTTACCTTTGGAGCTGACAGTTCCAATTGGAAATTTCCCAGCTCACGAAGCTGTTAGTATGGGAGGGTACGGAGAAAGTATCTAGGTAGCACAAAGCTGTTTAGATTAGCTTAATGTTACCATCTGGAAGTAAATTTACTTGCCTTTGTGTCTAAAAAGCACAAGTATAAGGAATCACTTAGATTCTTAACAGTATTCTAGCAATATTGCCTGTCGTAGCAATGTGTGCTGCAGTCCTGGCAGTTTGTTCACCAAGTTCATACAAGAAGGTCATCTCACATGCCTGAGTTCATGCAAGGACCCCTATGCTCTGCTGGCAGGTGTTGCTGTGATGTGAATGCCCGCAATTATCTTCTGATGGGCAAAGGCATAAACAGAAGGGTAAAATATGCACCTCGTATTGTTTCTGTTCTAATGACTATCTACCTGCTTCTTGCCCTCAGCCCTGCTCTAACAGCTGTGCTGTATGACTTGAGTCGTCAGATCCCTCAGCTAAAGAAGGATATCCAGGATGGGCTGCTGAAAATGCTCTCCCTTGTTCTAATGCACAAGCCTCTGCGACATCCAGGCATGCCAAAGGGCCTTGCCCACCAGCTTGCCTCTCCTAGCCTCACCAACATCCCAGAGGCCAGTGATGTGGGTAGCATCACGCTTGCCCTTCGTACACTGGGTAGCTTTGAGTTTGAAGGTAAGATGAGATAAAGAAGCAGGGCGCCAAGGGGTATGGGATATAAACACTACTGCACTGGAGTAGAGTACAAGTAGCAGGAAAAGTGAGAGCACTTTCTTTAAACTCCTGTTCCCTGGTAAGACCAGCAATTGAGGTGTAAACTTGTGTTAAACTCCCCATCTTCTTCTTTCTAGGCCACTCTCTGACTCAGTTTGTTCGGCACTGTGCAGACCACTTTCTGAACAGTGAACACAAGGAGATCCGGATGGAAGCAGCCCGCACTTGCTCTCGCTTGCTCACACCTTCCATCCACTTGATCAGTGGTCATGCCCATGTGGTCAGTCAGACGGCAGTGCAGGTTGTGGCTGACGTTCTCAGCAAACTGCTTGTGGTTGGAATAACTGACCCAGGTTAGTGTGGGGTTCAGAGAAAAGGGTTCTCCTACCACATATTAATTTTAGCACATGAGCAGGTCTTGATATGAGGTTGTTGTAGAATTTGAATGTATTTGCCACTAACTTAAACTGTCATTCTTTACGAATTAAAAAGGTCTCCCAATTTCTCTTCCCAGATCTTGATTTTTTGAGGTATTAATAGAACACTAGTGCAAAATCTTCAGACTGTGCCCTTGGTAATCCTTTGAACTAGGTAGAGCCCCGAGACTTGCTTTGCTGCTGTTCTGTGTCATGGCCTTCAACTTTGTAGTTTGAGAAGAGATTGGTCCCTTCTGTTGAATCTTCCTACTTGATTTTTTTATTCTTTCAGTTGCAATATGATAACCTGAGATGAGTTCATTTTCTGCACACTGCCTCCAAATGTGCCACCTGTAAGTGCGAGAGGTTGGCATTGTACTGATCTGGGTATTGGGGCAGTACTGCGTGGCACTGAATCTGTTGGGTTGACCTACCCCATTTCTCATGTGTAAAACACTAATGTGTAGTGTCTCATGCTGGGGAAGCTCTCAGCATTTCCCTGAGGTTGTGAAGAATTTTTGAGGCCAGTTTGTGAATAAGGGCAATAATAAGAACAGGAGGGAGTTTACTGCATTTAAAGAGAAACAAATGTGTTCTTGCAGACCCTGATATACGTTTCTGTGTGTTGGCTTCTCTGGATGAGCGATTTGATGCTCACCTTGCCCAAGCAGAAAATTTGCAAGCTCTTTTTGTGGCCCTGAATGATCAAGTATTTGAAATCCGAGAGCTGGCCATCTGTACTGTGGGTCGCCTGAGCAGCATGAACCCTGCTTTTGTCATGCCTTTCCTGCGCAAGATGTTAATCCAGGTAATGAAGAGGGATGCCTGCAGTGAAAATAGAGTACTTGGTATTGAGATTAGGATGGTGTTAAAGAACTGGGCAATCTAGCTGTAGTGAATGTGTGGGAGCGTGGGGGAATATCTCCCTTTTGGAAAATACTTATTACCCAGCTTAGTAGGTTTCAGGAAGTCTTTTTAGTGATAGATGTTTGGACTGAAGCTCTAAGGATGTATTAGGAGGAAAGGATAGCAGTCATTATTTCACCCCACATTCATCATGCTGGAGTGCTTTCCATCGGTATTGAGGCAGAATGTTCTGTGCTTCTTTTAGGTCAATGGATGGCACCGCTTCATAAACGTAGATGGTTTTGAAGCCATCTATTCAGTTTTATGCTAATTAATTTTAGCTTCATTTAAACATAAATGACTGGATGGAGTGTAAATGTAGAACACCCTTTACAAGTGCTGAGATTGTTTTTTCCTGCTGCTGTCATTGGACAGGAGAGGAGGAAATCCAAAGAATTTTTGCCTACCTGTATTTTCCCTGTTCTCATGCTTCCATTGTCTTTTCTGCAGATTCTAACAGAGCTGGAACACAGTGGTGTTGGCAGGATTAAAGAGCAAAGTGCCAGGATGTTGGGTCACCTGGTTTCTAACGCTCCACGCCTCATACGTCCGTATATGGAGCCTATTCTTAAGGTAGAGTCTCTGTACATTTCCTAGTGACTTTGGAGTGAAATGATACAGCAAATGGATACATGACTGTCAGGAGCTGCAGTTCTTTTGCTTCATCATAGCAGGAAAAAATCAGATTGGTGTGGATATTACAGTAATGCATGTATGTGACAGTGTAGTGTAACTTGATTCTGGATTTGCATAAAGTTTATGAAATGAAAGTTTCATTTACTGTTGAAATGCTCACCATGATGCAAGTTGAGCCCCTATGGAATCAATTTCAGGTGTAAACAAAAGGAAAGATCATTTTGAGTGTTGTACATACAGCAAGGAGTCTTCTAAACACATTCTAACTTGTTCCTCTGTCACCTACCAGGCACTGATTGTGAAACTGAAGGATCCTGATCCAGATCCAAATCCAGGGGTGATTAACAACGTCCTAGCTACCATAGGGGAGCTTGCACAGGTAAGGATACTGCAGGTACCTCTTTGCCATGCTTGTCAGTTGTTAAGCTTTTGGCAATGCTAGATGAAGGACTTTTTTTTGGTTTTTTTTTTTTTTTTTTTTTGTCTTTCGATAGGTTAGTGGGCTGGAGATGAGGAAGTGGGTGGATGAGCTCTTCATCATAATTATGGACATGCTACAGGACTCTTCCCTGCTGGCTAAAAGACAAGTAAGTGTTTGACAACTGCACTAAACTTGCCATCTGCTGTGACCAAAGCTGTAATGAAATATCCACGTGTCCCATCATAGCTGCTAAAATGAACCTTTAAATCACTCAAGTGTCTCCTGTGGAGTGTACGGTCACACTCGTGGCACACAGGTCAGGGATTGCAGTGCCTGTCTGTTGTGACATAGTACAGAATTGTAAAAAGAAAAGAAGAAGAAAAGAGGGAAAAAAAAAAAGGAAGCAGTTCTTATTGGAAGGCTTGGACTCACTGAATTGGATGCCTGTTTGAATTGTATCTCTGAGTGAGGGCAATTATGGCAGCCAAAGTCTAACAAATTGTTGATTATCAATTTCTTTACTATTGTTTATTAAAAACCACTCTTTATAGAGGCTTTCAAACCATGGACTATGTTTTGCAGTGTGATCCTAAAATACTCAAAGAAACTTTACAGAAGTTGAATGACTGATGGATCAGGAGACATAATAAATTCCCTGGTCAAAACTAATCTTCTCTGGGCTTGATCTTTCCAGGTGGCTCTTTGGACACTGGGACAGCTTGTGGCCAGCACTGGGTATGTGGTGGAACCATACAGAAAGTACCCAACTTTGCTGGAGGTGCTTCTGAACTTTCTGAAGACTGAGCAGAACCAGGGCACTCGTAGAGAGGTATGAACATGAATCTATCACACAACCATTTCTAAAAGTTTTTGGGGGAGAGAGAGCTGTCAAATAAATGTGTCTGCATAGATTTGAGGGGGGGAGGGAGGTGAAAGATCATTGTTGTGGCTGATAGAAGTACAATAAGCAGAATTAAGAGAGTGAACGTGTTGAGTCAGTGAAATGGCCTCCAGCTGTTGAATGGAAAGCATTGATGTTTTTTCCAAACAGTCATTTTAATTTCAGATCTTCTCTCTCTAATCCTCAGGACCTTTCCAAACATGTGGGTTCATGTGTTGGCTTTTGCCTTGCTGATGAAGTTTTGCTGAATGTTCTTCTTTCTGTCTTATCAGGCTATTCGTGTGTTAGGGTTGCTGGGCGCTTTGGACCCTTACAAACACAAAGTGAACATTGGCATGATTGATCAGTCACGAGATGCTTCAGCTGTCAGCCTCTCAGAGTCCAAATCCAGCCAGGATTCTTGTAAGCATCTGAATTTCTTTCAAGTGAATAGCTTTGTAATCTACAAACGGGTCTTGAGGTTTTTTATTACTTTTTTGTTGTTGTTTTGTTTTGTTGTTACCAGTTTGTCTCCTCTTCTTAACAAGTTATTAGTGTACATGTTTTCACCTAATACTCGGGTGCTCCTGAGGGCACCTAATACTAGGGTGCTTCAAGACTATTTAATATGTAGCTTGTGACACTACCTTCTTTCTCCTAGCGGACTACAGTACCAGTGAGATGTTGGTGAACATGGGAAACCTCCCTCTGGATGAGTTCTATCCAGCTGTCTCTATGGTGGCACTGATGAGAATTTTCCGAGACCAATCCTTGTCCCAACACCACACTATGGTAGTTCAGGCCATCACCTTTATTTTCAAATCTCTTGGGCTGAAGTGTGTGCAGTTCCTGCCCCAGGTCATGCCAACGTTCCTTAATGTAATACGGGTTTGTGATGGTGCCATCCGAGAGGTAAGTGTACTAGGGACCACTCCTTCTTCCTTCCTGTTCCACTGCCCTAACATAAAAATCTATTTCTTAAAAGAGAATGCGACTGGCTTTGGGCATTGCTGTGCTATGTGTTGCTGCCAAGCATGCTGCAGAAGTGAGGTTCAGCTTTGCTTTTTCTCTCCTGTGAGCGTTTGGTAGAATATCCTGTGGAAACAATTTTTCTGCTTCTTATTGAAACAGCTGCTTCTGAGCATAATCCTTAGAAGGCCAATATTTGATTCTGTGTTTTTTATCAAGCTGGTTTTGTTCAGGAAAACAGCCTGTGCAGCTTCCAGAGCTTTCAGTGATCTCTGCGTTAATGTGCTGTTGCAAACAGTATTATTAAATAACAGAGGCAGATTCTTTAAATTTCTGATGCAACCATGTACTTTGGCTCATCTGTGAGAAGGAAAATTCAATTTGCTACAGTCTGCTAACATTCAGAGCAGTGTGGGTGGTGATTCCACAGCAGTGCTTTCTCTTCCTTCCCACTTAAGTTACAGTTTTAGAAGGAAATGAGAATTGCGTGAAGATAATAATGGGCTTAAGGTTCACTTAACCAGAGATGGCTGCTGTTTGCCAAGCCTTTTCCTCAGGCAGCTGAAAATAATCTCTGGGGTGGGAAGGGCAGTTTGTACTAGTTATTGGTACTGTGTTTTATAGGTGGGATGGGTGCTCCCTTAGCAGAATCCCAACCCTGCTATAGAACTGCTGTTTTCTCCCAGACTGAACTACTACTCAGATTGGAAGGAAAACATCTCACACGCCTGGGTTGGCTGAACTCTCCTAGACCTGACTGATCTAACTTGCTTGAAAGCTATGCAGTTGTGCACACTCTGTTTAAAAATTTTCAGGTAAAAGAAGATGGTGAAAGTGTACTGGGGAGAAGAGCTGAGGTGGGTATGCGTGACACTAAAGCCTAAAGGAGGCAGGTCCTTGTCCTATATGTAAGCATCCTCTCACTACAATAAAAAAAAGGCACAGTACAGGAGCTCAGGGTTCATTTTTGGTAAATGTAGGTGTACTGCTTTCACTGAAGTAGCTGATGTTATTGCTTACTTAGTTTTCACAAAAATCTGTTACCTCTTTTCCTGAGCTCCACTTTGTGTTTTGCCACTCTAGTCTTCAAATACTGCATGAAGAAACGAAATTTAATATATGATAACTTGTATTTTCCTGTTTTCCTAGAGGAAAAAAGACATACACATTTATTTTGTGGACAAAGTGATTTAACCCACATTATTTCATACCAATCTCAAAAGTAAATTCATTGTCATGAGTGAGTGTATAAGGTTGTATTGGGGCAAAAGGAATTGCAAAACTGCCCTAATATACCCAGACAAAATTGTCTCAGTCAAAATTCTTCTATGGTACCATCAACCGTCTCAACAAAATGTGATATTTCTGGCAAGGACCAAACTCTCTTCCCCAGTAACTTTTCACCAATATATCTTGGTGGGGATGGGAAAGAGGACAGAAAGAGTATCTTAAAATGTGTGCCAGTTTGGTTTACAGGCAGGGGGAAGAGATTAGGGGCTAAATTTTTGGAGGCATCCTTCAAAGCTAAATTACAAAGCTCTGTAGTTGAGGTGTGTGTCTTGCAAGTCTGTTCTGACACTTTATAAATTTGCTGACACATTATAAACCCCTATTTGTATGCTTGACTGTCTAAGGCTTTGAGCTCATAAAATTTTTGATGGAAGTTGAGGGGTGGGAATCAACAAAAAAAAACCCCAAAACTACTTCCCTCACTCCTCCCCCACCCCCCAAAAACCCAAACTACTGAGCTGAAGCTGCCAAGAATTTAGCCCCAGATTTTGAGCATATAGGAGCTATGCATGCTATTTGTTTGGTAAATGAGCTTGCAATTGGCCTGTGAAACGCCGTTTACCCAGCGTTGCTTTGACGTTTGAATAAGATACATTGATCACTACACATTTCTTCGTTCCAGTTCCTGTTCCAGCAGCTAGGGATGTTGGTGTCCTTTGTGAGAAGTCATATTCGGCCCTACATGGATGAAATCGTCACCCTGATGAGAGTGAGTACAATCTTTAAGCCAGCATTTTACTGTTGGAAAAGGTGGATAGTGTTTCTGTCATTATCAAATGTATCAATTACTTAATAAATTCGTATGAACTGCAGAATTCCAAACATTTGAAGTAATAATTATGTTTTGAAAGAATGTGTATTTGAAACAATAATATACATTATTACTAGTAACTGCAATAAGAGCAGCTCCTAGGTTCTGCTAGTGCCTGAGTTCTTCCAAGCACTTGGATTTTGTGCACTTACTACTTTCAGAAACAACAGTTTTAGCAAGAGGTGTTTGGAGTTCATAAATAGGTGGCATTTCACTTCATTTTCACTTACTGTTTGCAAACACTTAGAAGGATTAGGAAAAATCAGTTGCCTAGAGGTTGTTTTTAACAGCTATAAATATACTGAAGGCACAGAGTGTTTTAAAAACAGACCAAAACTGCCAATTTATATTAGTTTATAAGGGAAGTATAGTCCCTCCCTGCAATCTTGAATTTATCTAGAGACTGTCTCCTACAGTTTGCTTTTCTTGTAATTGGTACAGCTCAGTTGAACTGTTTAATTTTTTCCCTTTTCTTTTTTTTTTTTCTTCTGTAGGACTTCTGGGTCATGAACAACTCCATACAGAGCACAATTATCCTACTTATCGAGCAAATTGTGGTAGCTCTAGGAGGCGAATTCAAACTTTATCTGCCTCAGCTCATTCCTCATATGTTACGGGTCTTCATGCATGACAATAGTCAGAGTCGCATTGTCTCTGTCAAGGTGAGTGGGAAGCTGCAGCAGCAGGGTTGATTTGGGTATTGCTGATGCAGGTGCATGCCCAATGTGCCATGCTCCGGCAGGGCTTCTGCTGCTTGTGTGTTGCAAGCAAATGGGATAGGTGCAGTTCAGCAGTGGCTTGGTGTGAAATGATGCAGACTGCGCTTCTTTTTAAAGTGCAGGATTGAAGCAACTTTTCACTGGATACTGACTTATTTAAAATGCATCTCTTCCATGACTTTGAGTCACATTGGGTCATTTTTCCCTCCAGCTATTGAATGCGATCCAGCTCTTTGGAGCTAACTTGGATGACTACCTTCATTTGTTACTACCTCCCATTGTAAAGCTATTTGATGCCCCAGATGTCCCAGTGGTGGCTCGCAAGTAAGTGTTGGTGGCTTTGCAGTCTCTTTTTTTGCCCGCGATATCCAAGTTCTGCAATGGCTGCCCTAGCCACGTGTAGAATGAAATACCGCTTAGTTCCTTCCACGAGTTTTCTTTGTGTTAAATCATTACGGAGGGTTATTTTTGGTTTGATGTCACAGCACTGTTACTAGCTTTTCTTGGGTATAGACTATTACTTTCTGGTTCTCACCTGCCAGTATTTTAGTCACTGCAACTTGCAAGCTGACCTGCAAGTACTAGCTGCATTAACAGAGTTCTGGTGACATGTTTTTCCTATTACTGTTGATGCCTAGGAAGACTGAGCTTGAATCACTGTTGTATTTCTACATCTCGTTTCTCCTGTCTTATACCATGAGAGATAAGTCTTCCCTTCTTTCTGCTCTGACTTTAGAGCTGCTCTAGAAACAGTGGACCGCTTGACAGAGTCCCTGGATTTCACTGATTATGCTTCACGGATTATTCATCCCATTGTGCGAACACTAGATCAGAGCCCTGAGCTACGAACAACTGCAATGGACACCCTCTCCTCTCTGGTGTTCCAGCTGGGAAAGAAGGTAATATTCTTCTGAGGCGTGAAAGCTCATAGAAGGAGGGACTGTCCCAAAGATCAAGGCTTTAAAGTTGAGTATTTGTAATGCACTCATTCTGGCTTTTAAAAAAAACAGATTTTTCTTCTCTTAGTTTTCTGGAATCGGGAGTTACTGAAATCAAACTTTCAGAATTGGTTTCTTATAAGATCAATGAAACAAAAGTGGGATTTTACTGCTCTTGGTGAGACTGAGTAACTAGCTTTTGATGCATTCCCCGTACAGTACCAGATTTTTATCCCGATGGTGAACAAAGTTCTGGTGCGACACAAAATTAATCATCAACGCTATGATGTTCTTATCTGCAGAATTGTAAAGGTGAGTTGACAAGTATATAGTTGTTTGTGTAAGTGCACTTTGGGGATGTTTTCATGTTGAAACAGATGTAGCTGGAAACTTCACTTTGAGTTACTCATAAAATGAAGAATGGTTGTTGCTGTATTTGTGTGTTAAGTACAGCTTTTTAAAGAGACTTTTGAGATTGCATTGGGAAAAATTATTGTCAACTGGTATCAAGTATTTCCTATAGAAAAATCACTGCAAGTTGTAGCCAGTGTCATTACTTTTTTCTCAGTAGTTCTTAAATGTGGATTTACCCTATTTTTTTTTCCACAGTTTCAGGACTTAAGGAGACCTTGTTATCTCAGTATTTTCTATAGCACGTCCCACACTTCAAAAACTCAGTAACTGCTTTGCAATTTGAGTGTGGAACAAGCAGCACACTGCTGTTCTCAGCTTACTAG
>NW_008824934.1:3923717-3924663 GCF_000699105.1 Pygoscelis adeliae | reverse complement strand
CTTGTTTTAAGGTGTATTTAAGATTTCTTAACAGTTACCTTGAATAGAAAAGGGATATCATTTGAGTTCTCTGGCTTATAAGGTGTAATCATTAGAATGAAACCACGGTTGTTTGCTTTCACAAATTTTGTCGTGAGATTGGATAGTGCTCTGACTTTATCATCCATTTGCCTTGTAGAAAATTGCTTTTGTATGTGTGGGTGTGATCTTCATTGTAAGCCATTTATTGTAGGGCTATACTCTTGCTGATGAAGAGGAGGATCCCCTGATTTATCAGCACAGAATGTTGAGAAGCAACCAGGGAGAAACTTTGGCCAGTGGTCCTGTGGAAACAGGTCCCATGAAGAAATTACATGTTAGCACCATCAATTTGCAGAAGGTAAGACTGGAGCGCTGCACAGCATGAGTTTGCTACTGAAGGGAGGAGGTATTGTGTCACATCTAAGGAGTTTGTCCAGTGCGTCTAAACTACATTTGTTTACATCTCTTTCTGTTGCCAGCTCTGTACAAAACTGAGGTCAAAGTAGCTTCTGAGACTCTCTTTAAAATTAGAAGGTGCTAAGCAACTTTAAAGATAGGAGCGGCTGAATTACCAGACTATTAATGGCCGTGAAGTAATCTTGACACTTTCTTGTTATGTGAAGTATGAACAAAACTTCCTAGATCACAAGGAATCATCTGTAGCTTCTAGAGACATCTATTTCAGAGTCTGCCTTTTTTCATCAGCTGCTTCTCATGTATCTTAGTGCTGTATTCTCTTGAAGCCAGTATAGAAGTTAATAGCTAAGCACTGGCTAATCTGAACAGTTAATGCTTGTAGCACTCGGTTCAGTAGTGGGATGGATTGGTTTGAAAATGCTGGACTTAAAAATTTCATTCTAAATGTATTAAGTATTTTTAAGCTGATGTTTCAACAATGGCTTCAGCTCTTGATGCTTTTTTGTAG
>NW_008824934.1:3909006-3923698 GCF_000699105.1 Pygoscelis adeliae | reverse complement strand
TACTTGGCATGTCATGACAGAAATACGTTTTGGGAAGATTTCTTAGAAATGAGACTGAAGTACTGCAAATTATCTGGTAAAGGTAGCAGACTTCAGGGAATTGAACAGGGAATCTCATCAATGTGGTCTGGAGCTGTAAAGAAGTAAGACTGCCTGCTGATGGATTTCTTCTGCTTTTGGATAGTGCTTCATTTGGTAGTTGAATTGTCTTGCTTTTGTACTGCAGGCCTGGGGAGCAGCAAGAAGAGTTTCCAAAGATGACTGGTTGGAATGGTTAAGAAGACTGAGTTTGGAGCTACTGAAAGATTCCTCCTCGCCATCCTTGCGCTCATGCTGGGCCCTGGCTCAGGCATATAATCCTATGGCTCGGTAGAGTAATTCTGTTTTTTTTCGGATCACTTGAAATTGCAGATGCAAGCCAGATATTATAAGGAAAAAGAAAATTACTTAAAAGCTCTTAGGTTCTATATATAGAGATAGTTCCTGCTTTGGGACAAATCAAATAGCTGGCAACTTGATTTCATTTCCACCCTTCCCAGTTGGCTGCTCTGTGATGTGCACAAAATCTTTCAGTGGAATTCTGCATATTAGTCTAGAAATAACATAAGGCACGGAAAAGTGAAGCTGGAAACACAGTAGAGTATGAAGTAGTTTCGAGGATCTACTGTGGGTGAATAAAAATGCCTCTGAGTGGAATAAGCCGCAGTGCTTTATTTCTTTTGCAACCAGTATGTCTGGAGAAACTTTGAGGTTCTGTAAGCAGTTGCCTGTTTATCTCTTCTTGATGATATACACTTGTCATCTCAGTGCATATGAATCTGACTACTGCTGTTAGAAAAGTGTTCATTCCTGGTTTAATTTTGTCTTAATGTGAGTTTTATCATTTTTTAAGTAGAAGGGCAAACAGCATGATGAAAAGTCAGCAATTTCTAGGTAGTCAGAGGTAATGCTAGCATTCTCCATGTATACTCCGTGCATCTCAAACCCATCCCACAGTATTTCTCCACAGTACTAGCAGTGACAAGGGCTGTCACTGTACCTGTTTTTCATCACCTTTCCTCCTGTAGCTTTGCCACTAATTCAAACTCCAGCTATTGCAGTCCTCTAGTGAGCACAGAAAACACAAGTGTTGCAGCACGTGTGTCCAGAGAAATGTACAATCATCTTTTTCACTACATTCACTTGTGATCTAAGACAGACTAGGCCTGTTTCCTCATAGCGGACGAGAAGAGCATCCTTGCTGCTATGAAGAGTTTGTTCTAGCCTAAAATACTTGCTAGCATATGATATACAATATTTCTACTATTGTAGTATATCATCCTATTATATATTTTTCAAATGCACGTTTCACTAAGTATTTGGTACAGAAGTTAGCTTTAGAAAAACTAATCACTATTTATTGCAGGTAGACATATAAATGCGTTTTGTAGCTCTTTCTCTGAATAAGAAGGCAAGCCCACTGTCAAATAGACTTTTTCTCATGAATAATGAATCCCTACCTCTCACTGTCTCCTGTTTTCCTTCTCAGAGATCTCTTCAATGCTGCTTTCGTTTCATGCTGGTCTGAACTGAATGAAGACCAGCAGGATGAGCTGATCCGAAGCATTGAATTGGCCCTGACTTCTCAGGACATTGCAGAAGTCACTCAGACACTGCTGAACTTGGCAGAATTCATGGAACACAGTGACAAGGTAGAGATGCCATTAGGCTACCCTTTTTCTAATGCTGGCTAGCTGGCTGATGTCTATGGAAAGGGTGTGAAGAGTTCATGCGTAGTTTCTTCTTTCTTATACTCATCCTGCTTTTGATGTATGTGCTTCTACCCAGGGTCCACTGCCTTTGAGAGATGATAATGGCATTGTCCTCCTGGGGGAAAGAGCTGCAAAATGCCGAGCATATGCCAAGGCCCTTCACTACAAGGAGCTGGAATTTCAAAAGGGTCCCACCCCGGCCATTCTAGAGTCTCTCATCAGGTAAGACTGCACCTGATGAGACTTCTGCTCTGGCATCAGTACCCAATTTAGGATACCATCAGGATGAATCTAGACAATTCTTAGGATTTCACTCTCTGCCACAAGATGATGTTGTAGGCTTGCATATGTATACTCCTAGCTGCTGAGTTCTGCCCTTCTATTATGCGGTTAAAATTATGATAGAAGCTGGGGGAAGTTGTGCAGGAAAAAGTGGAGTTGTCTTATTTTCACCTCTCACCCTTCAGGTTCGATATGGGATGCCGTGGAGTGGCTGTAAGTTAGATGAGAGAGATTTCTACACCTACGTATAAATAAGCCAGAAAAGCTGAAGTTCTTAATTAAAATTTCTCATCAAATTCTGCTCATCTAGCTTAGATAGGTCTCATTCTTCATATGTCAAATAGAAGATATTATAATAAGAGTGTATTGTTTCCTGAGCTTTGTCAACCAGAAAGATGTTAGCCTGAAATACCTGCACAGGGTTTGGTACTAAGCTACATGTTTTCAAACATGAATCTCAGTTTCATGTCACAGAAATGTTAACTCTGTGTGAGATGGACAAATTGATTTTGGTTGAGAAAAACTTAGTTTTGTCTGTATGCAGTGAATTTTTCAGCCCTCCTACTTCCTTGGAGTTGTGCTTTCCTGTTTTTTTTCCCCTCTTTTATTCTTTCATCCTTTGTCCTCTCTTGTTTTTCTGAGGAAAATACAGAATTTGGCGTATTCCCTTTCCTGGCCTCAATCACTTGTGCAGCTGCTTCTTTGTGTATCAAAGAGCAAGTTAAGGAGCAAAGACTTGAAGTAAAGCAGGATTAAAAATGACAGACAATTTATTAGAAATGAAAAAGTTTAGAAACCTTTAAAAGTTTAGAAACCTTTAAAAATCTATTTTGTAGACCACAGTTAAAATAGTTCCAACTATAGTTCCACACAGTTGAAATTTACAGTATGAATAGTCAAACATATGTAAGGCAGTTCCCAAGACACCTTTATCTCCCATTTCATACAAGACTGAACAATTTAAATTAGATTCAAACTCTCTTTAAGGTGAATAAAAATAGATATATTAACTATAACTATCTCTTTCAATATACTCAAATAACGTTATGGCTACAGGAGGCATCTCTTTCCTTTTTAACTGTTGTTTTTAACACTGTTATGTAAGGGAGAAACATACTGATTTTTGACATAACATCTCTAGGTAACTTGTAATTGGGGTGGTTTTTCAGAACAGATTTTAATATTCCTCAGCGTGGTATGCTAGCAAACAGTCCCTTACATTTGAGTAACTTTTGGCACTTATGGATTCTGTGGTACGTACTAGTGTTTTGCTCATGGATACAGTGGTTCGAAGTGTTGGAGTGGAGTTTTTTGGCTGGGTGGCTGGGTCTGGATTTTTTTGCTAACCTGCTGTTCTCTCTTTAGTCTTACTGACATATAGCACACTTATATTCTAACCTGAACATAATCTGGTGGCAGCCCAGAAAGTTGCTTTCTAGTTTATCAACCTTTAGGTGATCTGTGGATAGGAATAAACGTCACAGAGCATATGGGACAAATCCTTCCTCCAGGGTTACTATCTGCTGGGTGCAGCCCTCTATGGGGACTTATTTGAGGCAGCAGCAGGAGATGGCAGTAAAACTTCAGGAGAGGACCTGGGCAATACTAATTAATCCAAAATTTTTGAGCTTCATTTTTCCTCTGTGGGAATGTAAGTCACTTACTATACACTAAAGAAAGGTGCATCAGGGACACTTCTGATTGATTCCTCTGGCTTGAAATGGGTATGTCATTTTTGTGATTTGAGTCCCTCTTGGAAGGAGTTACTCAGCAATGCTTACTCTAGACACTGAAGGAAAGGTAACAAGGAGGCTTTCTTTTTTCGGTCCCTGTCTGGCTGCTTAATACTAAGGCAACTCACTAGTCAATGCTAGTGAAAACACACCAGTAGGTTTTCTGAAGGTGCTGTAAGTGCATTCTGTTCTAACCTATTGTAACACAGTATGTTTCCCTTTGGAAAGAGCCTGAAGAGGAGGAAGTAAGTCTGAGCCCTGATAATACCAGTGGCTGTGGCTGGTGCTTAATGTGCCTTAGTGTTTGTGTGTGTACATAGCCAGTATGTAGCTGTTGCACGTATTAAATGAAATGAACAATTATTTGGCTGATTTTGAGCTGTCCGTTGCCCACCTTCTGTGCAGTGGCATCGTGTAGCTGTACAATCAAATATTGGTTCCCTCTACGGTTTGAAATCCTCTGGACGGATCTTCATCTCAACTCTCTTCAGTGAATAGGTTGATCCGTGCCATCCATACCAGGTGATGCCATCCATGTTCTTGGTGTGTTCTCCTTTGCGGTAGTAAACCCCGTTCAGATTGGAATCTGTGCAGCAGTTGTACCAATATCCACCTTTTCAGAAAGCAAATGAATAGATTCCTGATGAGGAACAGGTTTGTTTTGTATTAATAATAAGAATTATTGTTCTTCCCTGAAGAGAGTGATCAGAATGCAGCATTTAATCCCTGGAGCCTATGGCCCTAATAGCTGGGATTGCAGGTAAATTCAAAACTTAACACAGATACTAAATACATAAAGGCTTTACAGTTACATAGTCAAATTAGTCCAGTAGCTTTTCATTCAGTTGCTCATTCCCCTTAGAATATTTCCTTGACAAGTTTCTGTCTCTGAGGCTGAGAGTTAGCATAGGAAATGAATTTGGGTTCTTAGCTTGGGCATTTTAAGGTGTTGAAAATGTTTCTGGACTCTGCAAGTAAGCTGCGCTATTTTACTGAGACTGATGTCAGCAATTTTATTTGCATCTTGCATGGGGGCACAATGGGGAAATTAAAAATAAAGGGCAAGATGCAATGAAGACAATTATCTTTGTGACAGACCTCATATAAAGATAAATTGAACGAAGAGAGTAACCTCATTAGAGGCTCTTAATAGAGTAGGAATAAAGATTAGAATACAGGTTGAACCTTGAGGTACATGTAGGATAATAATGTAGGAGAATAATTACAAGTCCCTAATATTAGAACTTGAAACCTCATAAAAATGTAAGAAAAAACAAAAACCTAGATATACAGGAATAACTTCCTGCATGACTGAATTGGATCAACATTTGAGATAGTCTGGCAGATTGCAGGTACGCATAATGGTCTGGATAACAGTATGTGTAGGTGACAGCATACACTAAATCATTTGAAGAGTACTGATGTCTATAACATACAGTCTGGCTCTGTAAATCAGCTTTAACTGCCAGATTTCCCACATAACCAATAAGTGTGTATTCCATAATTGTTCATCTTACCCTTGATTTGCCATCCAGATGCTACTTACTAGTTACTTGGAAAGAGGGAGTTGGGCTCTTTACAGATTACCCAGGCAGTTCTCTCAGGACAGGAAAGTGTTTGTGTGTTTTACCTTTACGGAACTGGGCGCAGTCATCCACGCACTTGTCATTGTCCTTGTCCTTTGTGCTGAAGGCTGTGTTGTTGTGGTACCTTAGGGAATCGCGCCCTGTGTTGCCAGTGTAGTTCCCCACAAAAAGACGATAGCTATTTATTTCGTTGCTCAGCGTGAATTGCTTATATTGCGCATAGCGTATGTTACCTTCCCAGTCCTGCCACAGAACAATGAAGAAGAAATAGGTGCTATTATAGAATAGTTATGAAAAGACTCTCATGTGTATACATATATATGTAACTCATATAACTATGGTTATATACAGTGCATGTTGCCTATCTTTTCTCAATCCTAGATTTTTCATGAGTTTTTTTTCTGTCTCAGACTGCAGAAACTTATCTGTTAAGGCAAAGAAACTTTCCAGAGCAAAGCATCATATTTCCAAGTCTTATCTGCACTGGTATTAAACAATATGTATGGAAACCTGGTGCACAGCTCTTGCATTCAACATCCTTGTCTCACAGTTTGCTGCCTCAAGTAGGTGTTTTATTTTTTCCTCTCTGAAACAGTGACTTATAGACATAAAGCCTTTCAGCTCACTTTTTCCGTTGTACATATCCCATCCCTCAAAGCTATTGTACCAGCTATAAACTAGTCTAAGTCAAACCCAAGCCTTTAGTAGACTGTAGAAATTGTTTTGGGATAACACAGTGCAAACTCTTTTGTACACAGGCTGGAAGGAAGTGCTGCAAAAGGAAAAGTCTCGGAGTCTTTAAAACTTTATGGGGCATCTCTGTGAATCTTTAAATCTGAGGTGGTCAGCAGTTCGATCTCTGTCTGCAGTGGGTTTCGCAGGATTCTCTAGAGCCCCACATGTTCCCTAAGACACAATCTATATGCAGACAGAAGGTTGTCCTGCTGACTTTGCATGGTGGAGAACATAGTTCTGTCTTGTCCTTGAATGTATCACTAGATCTATCCTACCTCCTTCTCCTGTAATTAAAGCATGCAAGTTCTTTGGGCCTCCTATAGAGATAGGAGATGGTATCTGCTACTGGAGAATCACTTTGTACAAAAAACCTTTTGCTGATGAAATTAAGAGCTTATTAATTACCTCCAACTCCACTCGCAGAACAGTGGGGCGTCTTGAAAGTCGGTAGATATTTTCATTTCCCAGCCAAAAATCTCCCCGAATATTGCCAAATCCTTCCCTGTATTGTTTCCAGTCCCTGTTGAAAGATGTCAAACCAACTTTACGTCTTTGGATGATAGTCCAGCCGCCTCCATCTGTCTCCATGTCACAGAATACCTAGAACAGGAAAAAAGGCAGTGTTTACTTGTCAGTAGACTTAGGATGGTTCAATTCTCTTAACACAAGACAAGACATTGTTCCAGATTTCACAACTTGAAGAAATTCCTGTTTTGTTTAAAAGTAATGGAAAAAAATTATTAAATGAACCCTTTTTCTGTTTTCCCTCTTAAATTTTTTTTTTTGAAGTTTGCCTACATAAAGATGCTGATTCGAAGTGCAGGGTATCATAACTCAGTATGTGCGCTTTTCATCTCTATGGTAGATAAGTGATTTCTTGACTATATTTGAAAAGACATGTAATACACATTGTGTACTTGACATCCTTACCTCCAGATCTGGACTCCCCAAAAATTCATCAGGAGGTAGCTTGTAAACACCAGAGATTCGGTAGTTCCTCTGGTAAAGTGATGAGCAGTCATAGACAGCATCTACTTGAATCAGAACCAGAAAGTAAGAATCTGAACAGCAAGAACAACTCCCCTGTAAGTGTGGTTTCTGTAAAGCTTAGTTTGTAATACAAGGAGTAATTCGGTGAAGACAACTTCCCACAAGCCTAATGTTTTCCTGATATGATTTAGTTTTGATCAATGCATGCATTGGAAAAAGGTTGTAGCACTGGGACTTCATGATGTTTTGGGGGGTTTTTTGTGGGTGGTTTTGTTTTGTTTTGTTTTTTTTACCTCTCCTATCCAAAGAGACATCTCTGCTTTCTCTTCACATTGCTACTGTGTGTGTGTGTGTGTGTGTGTGTGCTGGAAGGTAAAAAGGTATATATTTGCTGTCCCCCTCCCAAATAAAGGCTTATCTAATAGAATGGTTAGGCCTGCTGCCAGATGCCTGTTTTGATTGTGTGCTTGAACAGGTTAGCCAAGTTTGCAGATGAGGCATATTTGCTCAACGCTTCTTGCACTAGAGCCTGTGACAGAGATGGTGGCTTTTAGCTGCAGTCAATCTGTCGGTCTCTGCAAGCCTCCTTTCCTCCCGGTGCAAGAGCTGACTTGAAGATGTTAAAATGCACAGCTATTCTTCTGAGGAAGATAAACTAGCTGAAGCAAGGCTTTATGCATTCTGACAGTTTTTAGTTCAGTACAGACTAAATGTATCTTACCTGGTGAGGTGAGACACGTCTGTTTTAAATAACTTCTGGACCGGTTTCTTCTGTGTGTTACTGTATTTTTTTTCCAAACCTTTACTACAGCTCCAAAGAGATTCATTATGGTATAATTTTTGTTTAAGACCTACTGTAAACAGTGGTGTGTCAAAACTAGCCAAGTGGAACTTTTTCTAAGAATTATTTAGTAAATAGATTTAGAAGTTTTTCCTTTGCATTTAAAAAAAACAAAAAAATCCAAATGAAGTCTTTTGGCAAACCCAGTTGTCCCAAACAACAGCAGTTTCTTTTTAAGGAAGTTTTAAGCTTGTTGCAGTGAATGTCATATTAAGAGAAAAATCAACAAAAATCACACTTTCTTTTAGGAGTGGCTTTACGGGTAGCTGACCTACAAAATGCACCTGCATTCCATGTTTAGTACAGGCCTGTGCAATCACTGTGTGCAGTGAAATTTTCCCTCAGGGAAGAGAGAATTTTGAACAACTTAACTCTGATATAAGCCTAGCCAGAACACAGTTTGCATCTTTCATTGTCTACAGCCTTGAATTTTTGAGAATTATCATTCAAAAAATGAATCACTCTTTTACGACTATCTCTGAAGCAGAGTGAAGATACAGTTACAAATCTCCAGTAATGCTTGGAGAGCGTTTCTAATTGTTTTACCAACTTCTAGTCCCCTGTCAGCACTGTGAACTCAGAGGGTATTACTGCCAGAGCCATTCCCTGACAAAGCCAGCTCCCTTTCTTTTTGGATGGGTACTGTAGTGCTCAGAAAATGAAATATTAGACTGAGTTCCTCACTGTACAAATACAGTACCTGTTCAGTTTTTCCAATCCCTGATAACAGACATACAGATATTAAAATACAGCTGGATCTTTGGACTTTTGACAGGTAAATTCAAACTAGTTTTCTCAGGATCACCTGCCTACAGAAATACTTTAAGCAGAAGTATTCAGTATGCATACTTGCTAATGACATTAGTGGGACACACTAGCATTAAGAACTAGTCATTAGTTCACTTTGTGCATTAAGAGGTGTATGTGGGAGCTTGGCGACTCCCTTCTTACCAGCTGAAGTTTGTGTGACCGTCTGAGCTGCCTGGAGTTGCATGATATCTATCTGGTTGTTCATTTCGGAGTATTTGCTCTCTGCATCAATGAGGCGGGACTCCATCTGCTTGGTGCTCCCTTCAAGCTCCATCACCTGCATGATCACGTTCACCCAGTCGCCTTCCTGCTTCTTGCTTAGCTCTTGTAGCATTCTGCTCAGGTTGGCTACTTGCAACTTGAGCTCCTTAATTTCATCGCAGCAGCCTGTCATCTTGGACTGCGAGTTCCCATTGATTGTTCTCCTTTTAGGAGGCTTCTGCAGCAGTGCTGGATAGATTGCCACAGACACAGTGACAATGCAGAGCCATGCCAGCTGAGCAGTGGATCTTGCTGGCATTTTTGCTTACAGCAACAGAAAACTTCCAGCTGACTGCGGGTAGTCTGAATGCAGCTGGGATAGGTATGAAACTTTCTGCAAGTGCTACAGCAGACCGGTACCTAGCTTTCTTCCAATGAAGTGAGTCTCTGAAGGTGGAGCCTGAAGAAGTAGCTTTTTTTCAGACCCCTCCTGTCAGAGTCTATGCACTTTGGAAGTCTGTCTCAAAGCATCTTATATACTATTTTTCTGTTTACCTCCACCCCCCTGAAGCTATGAAGAGCTTCCTGGCCCCTCCCAGTTCATCTGTTCATATCAGGTGTTTACAGGGTGAAATTGGAACAGGTTTCAGCCAAGAAAGGTTGGGGAGAGCAAGAGAGACTTCACTCAGTTCTGTCTGGAAGGGGTGTGGGAGAGGGCTATGAAATGAGAAGAGTTTCCAGCAATTACTGCCTATTGGATTGTAGCCCTCTTGGTGACTACTTCTGGCACTTCAGTAACATAACAGCATTAGAGGTCCAGAATGTGAAAAGGCTGTCCAAACAGGATGAGTTTATAGAAGTTCAAGGAAGGTAACTCCCTAGCAGGTAGCCAGCCCTAGCTGCAACAAGTCCTACTAATATATTCCCCAGAAGTCGTAGGGAGTAACTGTGCTTGCAATGTTTCTTAATTTAGATAATATTTTAGCAAATTCATCAGTCAGCATCTAATCCTCCTCTCTCTGGACTCCGGTGTTTCTGCACTATTTGTTTTGTAGCATTCAGTGCTGTTCTTAGAGATGGGATATCTGAGGGTGGGATGGAAAGAAGTCTGCAAAGTATGTAAGTCAAAACCCATGCCTGTGTTTACTCATAGTGGACAAGTGAAAAGACATTAAGTAATGCTGAAAGACAGTCTACTTAAAATTGATAAGAGGTGGGTTTTTTGCAGGCAATGTGATTGGTCTAACTCCACTATTATGGAGGCCAGTTTATTAACAGGATTTTAAGAGAGGAAAATCTATGGGTAATTAAAATGTCCACAGTTACATGAAGCATAGGTTTAAGAGTAAATCTTAAATCTTTAGACATTCAGAGTATAGGTCAAGTATCAGCTGGCTGAGATAGTGATTTCCAGTCTCCTATATCTTTTAACAGTTCAAAAGCTGATTATAGCTGTTTGGTCTCCAAGTAGAACTGTTTCAGCAATGGTGCAGCCTTTTGCAAAAGGTCTGCAACTTTTGTTCTAGATCCTTACGGATAAGTTGTTTCTCCACAGGCCAGCTGCTCTGTAATTGCCTGACATGTGGGTTCTTGAATCTTCCTGCAAAGTTTCTGATTGCGGTAACTGGCAGAGATAAGATGCGCGTGAAGGAGTAAATGGCTCATGTATCTGTTCCTGGGGTAAATGCCATTAAAGCTTCTTGGTGTCCAAGAAAACAAAAGAAAGCTAATCTTGCTCCTTTAACAAAGAAAATAAGGACAAACCCAACTGAGACATGCTATCCCACCTAGACTTCTTTTGCTGATCCAAAGTGGCTGCGGGATTTCTGCTTAATTAGAAAAGATTAGAAAAGCCTTGCTGATCTGACATCTACTTTCAGAGAAATAGGAAGCACAATTTCTTGTTGGTACAGTTTCTCTTCCTCCTTAGCCTTGTTACGCTTGTTGGTAGATGCTTTGTTTCTGCCTCTGATTTGCACCACAGCTGGCTAATAGTTTTTCTGCAGAACAGTAATGAGAGACCCCACAGGGTGCAAAGATTTAGGAAGATGAAAGCATCAAAGCACTGAAGGGGTGGAATATGAATACAGATGTTTCATAAACCTGAATTTTCTTAGAGGAGGAAGAGGTGATCTTTTGGAGGAGGCCAGAATTAGACATCTCCAAACAGACAGCATGAGCATCTTGAGTTTCATTGTGGGTGACTGCCTCTGTGCTGTACTTCAGGCAGAAACCACTGTAGTCTGTAGTATCAGCTGGCAAGGCTACTGTGTGGTATTGGTGGCCTGAGATACTGCTGGAGATAGGCAAGTACAATTTGATTAAAGTACTGAGGATACCTCCACAGCAGACCATAGGCTTCAGTCACAGTGTTGTCATGGACATTCCAGAAACCTTCCATAGCAAAATTGCCTTTTATACTTCAGACTAGAAAGTGCCACTGCACATGGATGAAAGTCTGCCCTTTTTGTTCTGCTTCTAATCCTGTCTGAGCCCTCTTCCAGCTGGAGCTTCTGTCATTCCCAGGGGCAAATTCTTCTCAGGCTTCCTGTGATGAGAAACGTGTTTTTGTCAAAGTTGGAACGAAGAATAGTACAGGCCACACTCTGGCTTCTCTGCCCCCAAAAAGCCACCCTGCTAACATCCCCATCGTGTTACATAGGACTTCGATCCATTCTACTGCTGCTCTCACTCGCCATAACTTCTGTCTTGTACAGTCTGAATTTCATACACACTCACATCATGCGGGACAGACGTGGAAGAGGGGAGCCACTTGTAGGTCCACGCATTCCCTCTTGATACAAATTTTGGAAAGATCCAGGATTCAGCCAAACTCTCTGTTGCACATAGACGTTATGAAAGAGTGCAGAAAGGCCTCCAAATCCCCTATTTAAACTGGAGTATTTAACTGGAAATGAGACAGCCAGGGTTTTATTTTGGGTTCAGCCTCTGATTTGTGTATCCTAATGCAAGCCATCTTTCTTTTGTGTACTTTGATTTACCTGTTTTAAAACAGAGATAATAATTCTTTGTTTTCTCACTTTGTTCTGTCTAAGGGGGTGACAACAGACATATTATGCAGGAAATCTTCCTGTCTGTCATTACTTTTGAGGAAGCATTAAGAGAGATTTGGGCAGACAGATCTCTCTTGGCAGAGACCTTAGCCTTAATGGAATTTGACTTCTTATGAGTATTTGAAAGATGAATCTTTCCCTGTTCCATGGAGAACTGAGTGTAATCACTTAGGCAGCAATAGCTACTGATGCTAGTCATTGCCAGATTAGATCAGCTGTAGAAGTTGACAGTCTGTAGGAAACTGTTCCACTGTTACGTACTGGTGTACTTACAACTTGAATTCAGGATCCTGTTATATTTTGGAAAGAGGCATAGTTTTGGGCATAGCTAGGGAGAAACTAGTTCCGTGATTATTGAGTGGGTCCTAATCCTATGTAGTGGTTAAACCCGGCAGGCAGCTAAATACCACACAGCCGTTTGCTCACTCCCCTGCCCCCAGTGGGATGGGGAAGAGAATTGAGGGGGGGAGAAGTAAAATTTGTGGGGTTGAGATAAAGACAGTTTAATAGGACAGAAAGGGAAGGGAAATAATAATAATAATGATGATAGAAGAATATACAAAATAAGTGATGCACAATGCAATTGCTCACCACCTGCTGACCAATGCCCAGCCAGTCCCGGAGCAGTGGTCGCCGCCCCCTGGCTAACTCCCCCCAGTTTATGTACTGAGCATGACGTCGTATGGTATGGAATATCCCTTTGGCCAGTTTGGGTCAGCTGTCCTGGCTGTGCCCCCTCCCAGCTTCTCACTGGCAGGGCATGAGAAGCTGAAAAGTCCTTGACTAGTGTAAGCGCTGCTTAGCAACAACTAAAACATCAGTGTGTTACCACCTTATTCTCATGCTAAATCCAAAACACAGCACTGTACCAGCTACTAGGAAGGAAATTAACTCTACCCCAGCCGGAACCAGGACATCGTATTTTCCCATTTCCCCCAATACTGATAAGAGAAATGGAGTTATCGTTTGGTCTGAAATCCATCGCCCTGGTTTTCCTCCATCATATTTTGTATGTGGAAGTATTCTGCAACATGGTAGCTAAAAAGATGAGATCCTAAAGTCAAAAACATGAGGCAAATCCTTTTTGACTTCATTAACAATGTAGGTTTGAAGTGGTTGGGAGAATTGAGTCTAAACATGGTTGTAGTTATTATGTACCCTATGCTTATAATGTCGGTTGATGTTACCAAATTCAAGTATATTAGTATTACTTGCTTAGAACCAGATAGCTCTTGTCCCTGGAGGGCCAGATTAAATGAGAGGTGGGTTTAAATTACTGTCTTCTCTGGGAAGCTGTTCTGGCAGGTGTGTATGAAGCTGAGACAAGAAGAAAAGCTCAGTGCCCTGTGGCTATTTATTTGGTAGCCAGTCATTGCAAAACCCTTAATATGCATCCGGCAAATGCTTAGAATCTAGCATTCCTGGTGCTTGCTGAGATGGCAAAGGCTCTCATCAGCTCTCTGCCGGCAGATCGCAGGAGTCAAAGCTCTGTGAAATACTGCTTTCCCCTCCCAGGAAGTGTGAAACTATTCACCTCTGGCTTTTGGAGATGCTCATAAATGTTCTAACATTCACTCTGCTGTAGTTTTACAGTAATGACTAAATCCCTAGTAAAGTCAAATAAAATTGTTGTCTACCACAAATATTGTAAATTGCTGAAGTTATATAGGAACAGGTGGAACAAGTGAGAGCCTGATGAGAAACAAAATACTGATACCACCTACAATCATTTATAATATCTTTTTTATTTAATGTGTCCTTTCTTTGCATAACCAATACACAAAGACTCTGGCTCTGTGTTTCACCTTTTTCTGCTAAATATCTTCCCTGGCAATTTTTTTTCTTCTCTGCCTTCACTGAATCTGGTTAATAAGGAACAGGTGATAGAAAACCTTTTGCAGCCTGAGCAGCAGGGCTGACTAAGAATTTTATTGTAATGGTTTTCACTGCTTTTCCTTTCAAAGCTCATGAATGTTTTTATTTAATTTGCAAGCATTTATATCAAGATTGGGAATTTGGCCAATTTTGATGCCTGCGAGCAATGTGGTGCGCCCTTGCTGTGAAAAGCTGGAGGGGCTGCTACTCTGGCCTGTAAGCAGTCAATCATCACAACTGTTTGTTGAAAACGGCTCTTTGCTGGTATTGGTTTCTCAAATGTATTTGTTCCCAGCATGGGAATAATTTTTAGTGGCATGATGGAAATGCATTGGGTTTTGGAGTTGTTTGGAGGGCAATTGGTTGTTTTCTGAGGTTTGCTGAATCAAGGACTCAGGGATGCCTGAACACAAATAAACTGTAGAATTGGGGAAACTGGCCAACAAAGCCAATTCCTGGTGCCAGAGGATTATCTGTTCCCCAAAGTATCCACAAAGTAGCAGTGCCTTCCACTTCTAATCCCAGAAGCAAGCTCTCAGCACTTCTTCAGAAGGAAAAACAAGCTTGACTTAGGTTGGTAAAATCTGTCACATAGAGGAGCATTTTAAACAAGCTTGGGGAGACAAAAAAAAAGGAGAGTTTGGCTTCTTGTCTAGACTTTGAACACAAGCTGCTTTATTGCAAAAATAAGGTTTCTTTACCAAGTTTTGAGATGCTTTCTGGCAATAGGAAATGTGTGTGTTCCCTCACAGATGGGCTTGGGACCTCCTGAAAAGGGTCTGTTAAACGTCAGGTTTTCATTTTTTATGGGAAG
>NW_008824934.1:3908527-3908966 GCF_000699105.1 Pygoscelis adeliae | reverse complement strand
TGAGTTCTTGAAAATTTGATATATTTTGAGTGACAGAGAATATTGTTAGAGACCCTCAAAGATAATGGAAGATTGGAAAGCTCCAGGACTGTATAAAAGAGAATATTTCTAGTAAACATTACACATTTATGCCTGGGGTTTGTGGAGGAGAAAAGTCCATCGTTTGAGTGCTCTTCCTGCTAAAGACAGTAAAGTTGTTTTTCATTCCCACTTCATGGCTGGTTTCTGTTTAAATAGCCTTTATAATATACAAGCAATAGGTGTATATTTCTCTTAAATAGTGTTCTTTTTTGTGATTCTAGCTCAGTGTGCTACATTTTAGTCCTTTGCACATCTAAGACTTACATTTTTATTCGATATCTTAATAATCAAACAGTAGGTTTATGTAACCTTTCACTACTAATAAAATTCAAAGATTTAAGATTTTTTTGCCCAAGAT
>NW_008824934.1:3905273-3908458 GCF_000699105.1 Pygoscelis adeliae | reverse complement strand
TACTATGTCATTCCATCCCTACAGAATTTTTTTCATTAGAAGGCTTTTACACATTTTAATATCCCACTCATCATGACCAAGTGCTGCAAATAGGTTAGGATTGAACAGGAGGATTGGATATTATCCTGGCTACAGTACAAATATTGATTAATAAACAGGGGGGAAAAAAACTATCTATAATCTTGGATTTAACTGTCTTCTTACAAAGCTTTCTGTGACAGTCTCATTTCCTTATCCAGCTGCCCCTTACAGCTGCTGAAGATTGTGCACTTGGAATATAGGAATTAATGCTTTTGTTATTGTGATTGACATCAATTTTAATTCTACTGTGCTGCATTATGTAATTACACAGTGAGTCCAGGTGAGCCAAACGCATATAAAATGTCATTGATGAAAATCAGTTTTGCAACTAATTAATCCTCATTTTGAAGGAAAGTATAAGGATCTTAATGTTGTTTTGTTGTTTCTTCTAATCACTTTGCATAAAATGTGAAATCAAATGGTGGGTATTAAACAGTGAAATTAGTACATTAGTTCAAACTATATCAAAATCTTGTTGATATGATTTATGCAATCTTGTTGTTTCTGGGATCTCCCATTTTAATAGTCTACCTGCAAACATGAGGACAGCTCTGTCTTAAAATAGTTTCAGAAGATTTTAGGTATGTACATGTGGCATTTAAAATACATAATTTTGAAATATTTCACTTGAGCATTAATATGGGAAGATTTTGCCAGTCCATACCAGGCAGCATAGCTGAATACTTAGGCCTTTCCTGAAAGATGACGTGTAACCTATGGCTTACCAAACCTATACCTAAAAACTTCCAAGTAAGGAGATAACAGTAGTAGTCTTTTACAGCCTGCTGCCGAGCCTTCAAGTAAAGTAGGTGGTAGCGGTGGCTTTTTTCTAGCTTCTAAACATATTGATCTAACAGATCAACATGTTCTACCCTCAGTGGATATGGAGAACAATTGATCTTCACCTTTAATATTAACTTCGTATTATCCTGAATTTGGAACAACTGCAAGGACACCACCCAGTAAATAAAGACTTAAGTTACTGTCTGCTGAGTTAGCCAGCAGCATTGTTTCTATCTTGAGAGATGTTTTCCCACCTTCTTCTTTAATCCAGAAAGATCTTGTAGTTATCTTTTTCCAGATACAAGGAGAAATCTACTCCCCTGATTCTAATCCGGTAAACTGCCCTGATTTCCAGCAGCAATACTGTGACTAAACCCCCTTGGCAACTCCGCCTGGCTGGAATATTAGCCCTTCGGGGCCTCTTCTGTGTGCCTGGATGCTTTTCTGTAGTGTTGTTCATTCTGTCCAGTCTCCAGCACAATAACTAGAAAACAGCTCTGTAGTGCTTTAAGAGTGTTACAAAATTTAAGAAGATTCTGCTTGAGCGCAGACCTCATCAGATCTGCAGGGCGAGGGGCAAGGCCTTAATGGTAGGAAGGTGAAAGGGTAGGGAAGCACAGAATGCCATGATTTCTAAACATGTATTTTGAATGTGTTAACAGGACTCCATGTGGAAATGCTTTTCCAAGAAAAGTACAATCTGCAGGCCCACTCTCAGAGAACTTGTACGCAGAGAGTTGTGAGTCTGTTGAAAACACATTCCAGTCAGCTGTGGTACTGGTGATTTTTGGGAACTGTCAATAGACTTCCAACACTCAGAGCACACCGCATCCAGCAGATGAGAAAAAGCAGAAATCCAAGGTCTTTCAGAACAAACAAAAAACCCTCCAAAACACAAGAACTTAATCCACACACAACTGTGTTTCCCTTAGCCTGTAAAACTGAATAGCAAAACAATGCACTGATTACAAAGGTTTTATTACTCTGAAGAAATAAGTCAGTGAATGTTCAGCCATATTAATAAAGCCCACTTTGATGCATAAGTCTTGCTTCGGAGGGATTTTTGTACTCTTCCTGACAGTTGAACTTCTCTGTGTTTAGGTCCATTTCTGCCAAAGCAGTGAATGTTGTTTGTGCTCCCCCCCCCCCCCCCCCCATTTTGTGTATACACTATTTTAATGTGGTACATCAAAACATTAAATAATTGACCGGAGATTTCCCAGTCAGTGGCTTATCCTAGTCCACAGAATTACCTATCTTTACTCGCTGTGTGGGCTAGATCATTTGTTACAAGAGAGTAATTTATGATTAATTATGACAACACAGTATTATATCTACTGCTGTGTATTCTTTTAAATCAAAGTCTGTCTTCTTCCCCTTCCCTTCTTTCCCCTCCCTTTGCTTAAACCTAACCATAGACAGCTTTGAAACATTTGATTCTACTTTGGACAGCCAAGAAAGTACGAAACAAAAAAGGAGTAATTGAGTGCACCAGGGAGCATCAGCAAAAGAGCAGTGCTAATTGTTAAAGAATAAAAGATAACGGCCAATTTTGTCGGGAAGCATTGACAAGAAAGATAAGTTGGAAGTAATTAACTGTCTGACATGCTGGAAGTGATGTGTCTGCCAGTGGCTCTTTAAATCATCAGGATATGAAATGTGACAGCCATTTATCACTTTTATGAGGCACTGCTGCCTAGCTTTCCCTTGGGAAGTGTGGAGGTAGTATGTTTTTTGACTATCTTGCTAAAAAAAGGCACGGGTGTTTTTCAAGTGCCTTCCCATTGTTGGGTGCCTGTCTTCTTGAACTGTGATTATGGTGCATTCTTAGCCTGACGAAATCTGATTTGAGCTCAAGCCGTTCTGAGGTCCTATTCCCAAGAGTATTTTACTTGACCTTGCCAGATATCCAGAGTGTGTCTAGAAGCTTGGTTCTTTAGTTGTCAGGAAAGGAAACTTCCACAGACAGAAGAAATATAGCACTTACTTGAAAATTTCCCCTCTTTTGTCTGTTCAGAGTACTCCCTTTAATACTGTAGATTTCCTTGTCTCTTACTGATCAACAGGCCTCTCGGGGGGAAAAATATGCGATCGTTTTGATGATAGCAGGCAAGAAGGGACATTTCTGAAAGGTGCCTATATCTGCAGCAGTGTATTCAAAGACCGTTGAAAGTCTCTTTGCATTGCTCTCAGTTGACATGCTTTGTTTTGTTAGGTTATGCTGTTTCCATTCCAAATGTTAACTAGTATTAATATTGGACTGTAGGGTGTGTTGTAGCGTGCTCAGGTGTTGTGACGTTGCTTTGAAACACTTGCACTTC
>NW_008824934.1:3886847-3905213 GCF_000699105.1 Pygoscelis adeliae | reverse complement strand
CAGAGACTGTTCATAAATAAGCTTTATAAAATAGCAGGAGCTTCATAAAAAGTTTATTTCCTCATTAAATTGGGGTTTAGCAAAAGCACTGATCATCAAGCACCAATATGCAGACAGAGCCATTTCTGATAGTAAGATCAGAAAACCAATGTGAAATAGAAATGATTTAAGAGGATAGCTGTACATCATGTTGCTGAACTGGAGAACCAGGCTCACAAGTAGTCTATTTGCTTGTGCTTCACAAAATTCAGCTGCCCTTGCAAAGCAAGATGCCTCACTGGTACAGAATGAGGACTGGTTGTGATGGCAGGAGTTTCTGACGTTCTTGAAACCAGCAAAAGAGCAGCACCAGTGCAGAGGCATTATATGAAACGTGAAACTGAAAGTAAGGTTGCAAGCTTTTTGTGAAGTCAGCAGGTGTGTTCCCGGTGACATTTGTCAACCGTTCTAATGATGTAGATTATTTCCTGGAGCATTAAAATCACTACTCTGATTTTTAAAGGAGTTGGTGGTCTGTTTAAGAGAAAGGGGGAAAAAAAATCAGTACTGTAAAGCTCTTAATAAGTGCAGCTGTTTCAGAAATTACGCCTTTCAAACTATTGGCAGCTATTCTCTCTATGCAGGCTGCTATTTAGAATTGATAATCATCTACAATCACTCTTTTGTGTAACAAGTCTTGAGAATATGTGCAGAGAAGATGCATGCACCTATTGTTTTGCAAATATGTAGTCATTGTGTGTTTTAGGTAGTCTAATCATTCACTTGAAAGTTTTAAAGAAAAAGGAGGGTGTTCCATTGGTATTTCTAAATGATAAAGCTTGGTATTATCAAGCAGAAACTCATACCAGCCCCTAATAATTGCCAACTGTGTTAAATGGTCTTTCTCTTCCTACCTTTTCAGCATTAACAATAAACTGCAACAGCCAGAAGCAGCTGCTGGGGTACTGGAATATGCCATGAAGCACTTTGGGGAGCTGGTGAGTCCTGCTGGATAAGTCTCTTCTTCATGTCTTATGTTTTCATGGCTTTTGTAGGGTGGGTTTGTGTGTGTGTGTGTGGTGGTGTGTTTTTTTTCAATCACGTTGAGGCTCTATCCCCGCTTATAATATTGCCTCGTTCATACTGAAGGTGCCTTACTGCCTATGGGGATATATACTGTGTACTTAGCTGTATACTAGCAAACACTGCGTACAGGTTAGATAGCTGGGGAAGACTGCAAGAACTTGTGCAAGAACGTGATTTGGAGGAGAATTTAGCAGCTATCGTTGGCACTAAATGCAGCTGTGGGGAACTAGCAACTTGACAAAATAAGTCATTTTATTTACAAGAAGCTGGGAAGGGAGGGATTAAGTTCCTGTTCTAAGCTTTAAATGCTTGAGGGTTTTTGGGAAACTGCATCAATGCCTTCCAGGTAAGGATTTAATGGAAGTTGTGCCTCTAGCGTCTCTCATCCAGGAGGCACGTGAACCTGTCACAGAGTTCACAGATATTATTTAGAGTAGCAGATTAGCCAGTCCCTTACAATTTTGACTGCTCACAGAAATAAAATAACCCCATTCTCTATTTGTTCTGTGTCTTTTTCTGCACGACTTACCTTTTTTTCTTTCTCCTTTTTTATAAGCATTTAATTTGTGTTCAGGGACTAAAGCATCTATGCTTTCCTGCTAATTCTACTCTGTTAAAAAGATGATTTTGCAGTGATAATTCTTGCAGTGGCTTAGGGTGATTGGGAAAAGGAAGACAGCCCTGGAAGCACAGTAGACTAGCCTATTTCATTAGGAGCCACTAGAAAGTGGCAACAGGTATAAGCACAAAATGGTGGAATTCTTCTGGTGTAGGATTATGTGTGGTTTTGACCTAGACTGGAAAAGAAGTCCTTTCTGGGAGAAGTAAGGACTTTAGAACATCTTTGCAGCTTCTTATGATTCCTTGGGTGGATTGAGCAAAGCTCTATGTTAACCTAATTCTGACCTCACTCTTTAGCAGTAATGTAGTTCTAGCACTAAATGTAGTTCAAAACACAGGGTTTGCCAGAATAGGCAGTGAATAGAAATTAAAAGGAGCTGTGAGCTCTACTTTCAGGAACTTACTTGAAATATTATGACTGAGCTCAGAAGTTAAAGGGTTGGTATATAAACATCCGAAGTGAAACACCTGGCATGCAGAGTGTGGTTTATACTGACCCTGCCCACAGGGCTGGGAAAAGAATCTATTTTGCAGCCTTATGTCAAGACATAAGCTGCCAAGGACTGAGCAGAAAAACATTGGCAGAGATGAGTATGGAAAAATATTAGGGCATTTTATTTCTTGAAAATTAGAAACAAAATCTAGAAACAAAGACTGAAGAAAAGTTTGTGCAGCTGATAGGGATCACTGCTTGGCTTACTTTTAAAGTCTTTGTTACAAACCACAGCCTTTCCTTGTGAGGGCTATGATTAGACCCCAACATCATACTACCTGCTGTATTAAAAAATGGCCTAGCAGTAGCCAGACGCACAGTGTGCTTTTTGGGTTTGGGTTTTTTTTTTTTCCAGTTAGTCACTCCATTCCTGAACACAGGACTGCTGTTCTTATTTAAATGCAATCATGTGCAACAATGGGAAGTGGAATATTTTATAGGTTTACCCTTTTTCCTGTTCCACTCACTCCCCCTCTCCAAAAAGAAAAGCACCAGCTAGTATTTCAGTGGCACTGAACAGGGGGATGATGTTGGATTGATCCCTCTGGTAAACCTGAATTCATTTCTGTGCAGGTTAAGCAATACTGAGGATTCCTGTTTTCACGCTAGCTCAAGGCTTTTCTCTGTATTGTAGAAGTCCATGAGGATATTTAGAATGAAAAAAGGGCTAAGTGACCACCATAGACACAGAATTTTTCAGAAAAAGCTGTGGTAGTTAATATAGAATGGTGCATATTAATCCTCCTATTTATTCTGATTTCCCCCCCGCCCCACCCCTTAGGAAATTCAAGCTACCTGGTATGAAAAGCTTCATGAATGGGAAGATGCTCTGGTGGCCTATGACAAGAAGATGGATACCAACAAAGATGATCCTGAGCTGATGCTAGGACGGATGCGTTGCTTGGAAGCACTTGGTGAATGGTAAGAGGGGAATGTCTGAAGACTGAGGAAAATGGCACCTTTAAAAATGGTGCGTAACTCTTCTCTGGATGCTATCATCCAGGTGAAAGTTTTCTGCCTGAATTCCTATTTAGTCTTGCTTACTTAATAGTTTAAGTATTTCCAGTGACTTCTCACTTTGTTCATTGAAGTCAGAATTGGTAATAACATCTCTAAGCCTTTTGGGATGGGCCATCTGATAAGTTAAGGTCTCTCTGAAAGAGAATCTGCAATCTTATGATCAGATCAATCCCATTTGTAACGGAGAAAGAAATTGTAAATAGAGGGGACCTCTCAGGAAACACTAACTGGGCAGTATTTGTCAAAAACAATTATAAAAGGAGATGGTTGTAGCCCTCCTTTTTAAACTCTGATTAAAACATGAGATTTCTGTATTTATTCATGGTCAGACCTATGCCTATCCAGAAAGCATGGTCTTTTGCACAACTGTTAGTGAAATTGTCTGCTTCCTAATAGTCACCTGGGTGTAAGATTATGCCAAATAAATTACTCTCACTTTAAAACCCTTTTGCCCATCTTGTAGATGGCTGAGTTTTTCATTATTACTCTTTTTTAGCATTCATTAAGCATTGTCTTTGTGGACATTTGGTATTTCAAACCTTATGTTAAATGTGCGTTGTCAACATGTAACTGATCAGAGTAATTTTTTTGTGAGAGGGTGAGCTGGTAGTGACTTATAGCTTGCTAGTTAATTGGGGGCTTCTGTTTTTCTTCTCCCTGTTCACTTCAAAGAAGATAATTGGAGAAGGCATCCTGTGCGCTGTAGCATGCAGTTCTACCCAGGGGCATATGTGATTTGGTCCAGGTTCCGCCTTTCTACTGAACTTTTCATGTCATGAGAGCTCTCTCCTGATGGGTCCTGACGTGAACCCATGGGATGGCACACAGTAAGGAGATTCCTCTTCACTAAAGTCATTTTACTGTTAGAGAAACAGCTGTTTGAGAAACCTAATTCTGACAGCATTTTTCTGCCCTTTTTATTTCTAGATGAGGGTGAGGCATATTGGGCATAGCTTTTTCAGTAGGAAAAACAGATCCTCTTACTGAGTGTTTCTCAATCATCTTTTCTAGGAGTAGGCAGTTCCCACCAGGGATTTACAGAATTTCTCCCTCCTGCAGGACATGTATTTGTGTAAAGTGTCCTCTCTGAACCTCCTGCTTCTTCACATATCGGTGACAAATACATTACAAAAGGACACTTTTCTTCTGTTGGAGCTAGATATTGTGCATCTATTGATAGTCTGTAGTGATGACAGCAATCACAATCTCACAAAGATCTGTGTGCTTCCTGTTGTGGAACTGCACTCTGTCTCTATGCAGATGTTTTTTACAGTTCAGAAGTGCCTTTGCAAAGTGCTGTCTCCTACCTTGCAACTGACTATAGAGACATCATCCTGAGACTAAGGATTCCATGGTTTGGCTGCTGATATTCTTCAGTAGTGTTGAACTTGACTATTTGTGCTGCTGGAGTCTGCTTGGCAGAATATGACAGTTAATCTAGAACTGATACTACACAGCATCATTATTTCAGTACTCTGTGCAGTGACGTTTTGAAAGTACAGCCAAAATATTCTTAGCCATTTGTCTCCTGATGTAGTTATGTCTGCAAGAGCCATACTCGTTTATTAGCATCTGTGAGGTCCTGATTTACTGCTGTTGCTAGGTTTGGCTTGGTTTTTCATTTGTTTTGTTTTGGTATTTTCTCCTGGGCCATTAAGCTATCAGAATGACTATCTTGCCTGTGGCAGCCCATTGGTTCCGTTTGACTAACTTATCTTCCTTTTTGGGAGGGGAGAGGATGACAGTAGAGAAGGCAAGTTGGCCTCCCTCACAGTTGGAAGCTATTCCTCTGCTACAAAGTATCCAGCCTGAGAAATTCTGGATCCGCAACACCTACATTAATTGGTTTGATTAATGGAGCATTCACAGTTGATTTAAAAGAAATAATATAAAAAATCCTGATGCTTCCTCTCCACTGGAGATGAAAGATTCAGATCCCCTCTGAGATCTTGCTATAACAAGTCTTCATGCTAGGTTACAGCAGCATTGATTCTCTAGCCTCTGTCTTCAAACTTGATGATGTGTTTATCCAAAATGTTTGATAGCAGGAGCCATGCACAGGCTATTCAGATCATATGTTCCTTGTACTGACGCTTGCAAAAAATTTTAAGCATCCCTTGTTTGGTGGTGGTTTGGTTTTTTTTCTCGGGAATGGGGTTTTTTTCTGTATTTGTAGACTGGAGTTGACAGCTCAGTTCATAAAGTAGGCATTACTAACCGCTGAGGAACAAATACAAACTTTTGTCTGGATTTGTGTTTTCAAAGCATAGTGTGCCTTTAAATTATTTTCTGATGATAGGGTATTTGTTATCAGGCTAGCGTGTCTGAGTTGGCCAGAAGAGAAGAATCCTATTCTCCACTCTATATAAAAAGAACGATGGGGCTGGCTATCGTCTTATCTGTGGAAAGTTGTTTAACAAGGTGGAATTCTTGGAAGAGGCTTTTTGCTGATCAGAAATTGTGGCTTCTTCTTAGGGGGCAGCTCCACCAGCAATGCTGTGAAAAGTGGACGCAGGTCAATGATGAAACTCAAGCTAAGATGGCTAGGATGGCTGCTGCTGCTGCCTGGGGTCTAGGTAATGTATCCTTGTGTGGTAGTGTATGACAACCCACAATGTGGAAGCACGGATAGTTTTAAATTCAGAATTACAAAATATAAGAAACAGCAAAATCAAAGAACAAAATTATTTATGTTGGGATATGAAGTAAGTGTCATTCAACGCTGAAGACCTTTGGAAAACGTTCATTTACATAAGGTCTCCCAGTGTGGTCTCAAGTATCAAAAAGACTGCCTTACTGGTCTGAGCAGATAATCAGTTGCTGAACTGGTCCCTTTTACTTAGTTTTACATTGAACATAGCTCAGACTTGAAATGAGATTAATGGAATTTCTCAGATTTGTGGCAGACTTTTATTTACAAAATAGAACAATATCTGTTGAGCATTTTGATAGGTTGCATCTGCTGAGTAGACAATCTTAAGTGGAATAAATCTGTAAATGGTCCAAATATCGGTTATCCTGATAGCCAGTTATTTACTAGAGAAGCTTATAAATTGCTTACTGTCTTCCAGCCTTTGCTGAGAAAAATTAATCATTTGCTTTGTAGGACACTAATTCATTCAAATGTTCTGGAAATATCAGCATTTCAACTTTTTCATCACAAGGAATGCAAAAACCTTTTCTATGAGGATAACAATTGGCCTAGAAGAAAAATGCCTAAGTTTTTGCTTGTCTATAACTCTTCTGTGTGTGTGTGTGTGTGTGTGTATATATATATATACACAGTTTCTGTATATAACACAGACTATCCCTGCCAAAGACAAGCTGTTGGAGAGCTGACTTAAATGTAGAAGTACCACACAGCATTCAGGCCTAGTTGCTGATGTCTGTAGCATAGTTCTGTTCTTACCTTGCAGAGAAGGCTGTTGTATTACTGAGGATATCTGTGTCTCTGCAGGTCAGTGGGATAGCATGGAAGAATATACCTGCATGATCCCAAGGGATACCCATGATGGTGCTTTCTACAGGGCTGTACTGGCTCTTCATCAGGACCTTTTCTCACTGGCTCAGCAGGTAATGATCTTCCTTGTTGGCTTCCCAAAACCTAGTTTAAGATGAACTAGGCTATATTGCTGCATGGAAAGACATGCTGTTTTAACGCAGTTGACTATAACTTCTGAATTGCCCGGTAACCTTTTTTCCATTGATGTATTACATCTTGGTGATTGAGCTTTTCTTGTATTTCCAGAAACACAGCAGTGAATATATGTACAGACAGTAGTGGTCCAGTGCTGCAGAGCGTAAGAATGCCTTAGTCGTTCTTAGGCTTCTTTACTTTTATGTCTGTTTTCTAGACAGACAGTGCGCAAGGATTATCTCAGCAGAGGTTCCATTCTACAAGGCGCTGCTTGATAAAAGGCATTCATGGCATAAGACACACAAGATTCTTCATGGGTGTTCTGTGCACTTCTGTCTGTTGCAGCTTTTTCAGTGAAGTGCTCATATATATCACGTACCAGAACTTCTCCTCTTAATTTTTCTGGTAGCAGTGATAAATCTTAGATCTTAGATTGAGATGAGAAATCAAGGCAAGGAATGAGCCATATTGGTATGCTTATTTGTCACACAGGAGATTTGCAGGGCAACTTTTTCCCCTCTGTAGATGTAAAGCATGTTGTTTACTTTCCAAGGAAGCTCAAGTACCATTTCTCAGAATTCTGTGCTGGCTTGCCAACTTAGATAAAGGAGTAATTCAGTCGGCTCTGTCAAAACCCGTACATCGATTTTTGGGTCATGTGCACAGTAAAATTAGCCAGGCATTCAAAGGGGTAGAGTTTGTGATTAACCTTTAAGATTTTGAACAGGAAAAATTATAGATGAGAGATTATATAATGACTGGAACCAGAGCAGGATTTATTTCATGCTTGAAGAGCATGTCTTAGTTGGAGGAAGAGAAATGGAATTTGCTGTCCTGTAAAATTCATAAAAACCTGTTGGGTTACGTAAAACAGTAAAAGCTATTTTCTGTCATTGTATATTACCAAGAGACATTTCTTGAGGCTCTTTTGTAACTGACTCTCTTGCACTAAAATGTGAACTTCTCTTTTCCTCTATAAATGTTTTAATGATGATCTCTGCAGTATTTCTAATCCTACTGTCATTGTAAACTTTGATTTGGTAGAAAGACAAACTTCAGACTGTGCAGGTGATAAATGAAGCCCCCTTGACTTCCCCTATCCCTGCCACTGGAGACTGTTTTCCTGTCAATTCTTTCTATTGATAACATCCTTTCCTGGTTCTTGTTGGAGAATGGAAACAATGTCAGCTTTGTTTATGAGATGGAACAGATGAATGGCAGTTCCAACAGTTGACTCTAGATAAAACATACCAGCTTTGCCCCAATATCTTGTTCTATTTCAGTGCATTGACAAAGCCAGAGATCTGCTAGATGCTGAGCTGACTGCCATGGCAGGAGAGAGCTACAGTCGAGCCTATGGGGTAAGTGTCTAACTCTCAGCCTTCATTCTCCTCATTGCTGCTTCAGGCTGTCTCTAGAAGTTGCATAAAACTTCTGAATAGCGCTTGTATCAAACGTAAGACCTGTGTAGGCCCCCAAGCTAAATGGCTCTTGTCAAATAAGAAATACAACTTTATAGGAGCAACTTTGGGACAAATTAAACAGTGAAGTGAGCCCCCCCCAAAAAAAAGAAATAAGAATAGACATTTAGAAAGTTTGAATTAGCAGATCGTCTAGATACCAGTATATAGCAGTCAGTCCTTTACCTGTTGGGCAGCATATGTACTTAAGATTTTGATGCCAAAATACTGTTCCTTAATTATAGATTTGTTCTGTAGTGATTGGGATGGAATGTGATTGTTTCCTTCAGGCTATGGTATCCTGCCAGATGCTGTCAGAGCTGGAAGAGGTTATCCAGTATAAACTTGTACCAGAACGCCGTGAGATCATCCGCCAGATCTGGTGGGAAAGACTGCAGGTACATCTATGTAAAGATCAAGGATTGAGATGCTGATGTGCTGGCATGAACAGCTTCCTTTCAAGTCAGTGTGATGGCTCAGCAAATCTTTCCATTTTCCTTTCTATCCCTATAGGGTATATGCTTACATGGCTGCATGCTTTCTGTCTCCTTTGTGTTTGTCCTGATTGTTTGGGCTTTTTTTGCTTTTGGTTAATGTTCCTGAGTTGTCAACTGGTGTGACCCTTTAGTAGGGTGATTTAAGCCTTGAAATAGATGCGTAAAGAATGGAGTAACATCTCAAAGACTGCTTATCTCAGTGTTGGATCACACCTGGAAATACTGGTTTGGATAAGGCTAGTTTGAACTTTTTACCTGGCTGGCTGCATTTTAAGGAGAAGTGAATTATCTCACAATGCTGAAAAACTGGACAGAGAATTCACATACTTTTAAAAGATTGTCCTGTTCCTTTTTGACCTCTTACAAGAACATTCCCAATTGATTGGTGGCACTTAGGGACATGGCTTAATGGTGGACTTTGCAGTGTTACGTTTATGGTTGGACTGGATGATCTTAAAGGTCTTTTCCGATCTAAACGATTCTATGATTCTGTGATTAGCCTTGTCCTCTTAAAAAAAGACTTTTAGCAATGCTGCTTTTCCTGTATTTAGAGAGAAGCTTGTGCTTTTCTTACTCTAAACAGCAAAAATCCAAATCACCTCTGAAGATTTAAATCAGCCAAATATTTTGAGACTCTTTCCTTACAAGAGGCATCCCTACAGTGAATATGAACACATCAGATGAAGTAGTACATACAGGAATACTGTTCAAAGAGGTGATTCCTGCAAGGGGGGGGGGGGAAGCATAATTAGGGTAAAATGCTGTCATTATATCAAATTTTGATACGCTGCCTGGAAGAAGAATTTCTCCCTATGCAGCATTCTTCACTGTGACTGCTATATCTGCCTCCTTATGAAAGGCTGTTGCTGCTGCATATTTTTTAGCTGTTTGGGAAACTGACAAAGCTTTTAGTCTCATCTGCATTCCTGTCTGGAAAAGCTCAGGAGCATTCCACTGGGGTGGAGAAACTGAGAGTGACAGGAAGTGTAATGTCTGAATACAGCTGTTTATAGTACTGAAAGCAGTACATACAGTTCTTGCACATTTTATAGGTGCTTTTTAATAATTTTAAAATGCCTATTGGATGAGGTTTATTTGGGTGTTAGGGAACAAGCTTTGGCTAACTTCCCAGCCCTCAATTTTGGGGAAAAAGAAAAAGGGAAAGAAGTAGATGCTTTGGTGATAAGGTGCTTGCTGCCATTGGAAATTCTTTTGTTTACCTCAAAACTAAGTCTAAGTCGTCTCTGGATCAATACAAACTTCAGAGCATCACTGTTACCCTGAAGTACTTGGCCATTACAACAAGCACCATGTATTTGGTTGTTACTGTCCCTTCCACAATTCTGCTTCTCTGTAGCATCCTTGAACGTTTGAAATACAGACTCATCCTGCTCTGACTGACAATGTTGTGCCTCTCCCTTCAGACAGACAAGAACCAGACAATGCTTGCACAAGCAGTATAGCAGTTGGAACTGCAGTTTCTGGCAGAATATCAGTTCAGTCATGCCAGCCTCTAAAAGCAACCCATGCAAGGAGAAGAAAAAGGGCAATAATAAAAATATCTTTGCAACCATTTGGGTTTGTACCATCTCCATATTGAGACTTGTCACTGTTTAAACCAAAAATAGGTGTGAAAATAAGGTTGGGAAGGGTTATAAAACTCTTGACTTGTTTTGGAATTGCACAAAGAGCTTTCCTGATTTTAGGATGCATTTCTGCTTTAGAAGCTTTTCTCCTTTTTCAATTAGAGGATATCGTTAGACTGCAAACACTGAGCCGGCTGCAGAGAATAATAAGAGTCAAGGACTTCACGTGTTGCAGTATTAAAGAAATAGCCAGCTAGTTTGTAATGTCGGCCTGTTGTGAATTATGGGTACTGAAGTCTCTCCATCTTGGGAAAAGTCCCTTCAGATTCTGAATTACGGCTTTGTGGAGTAGATTGGAGATAAAACGCTAACAAGTTCTCTCTTCCTTTTTCTTCCAGGGCTGTCAACGAATTGTGGAAGACTGGCAAAGAATACTGATGGTCCGATCTCTTGTTGTGAATCCTCATGAGGACATGAGAACTTGGCTTAAGTATGCCAGCTTGTGTGGCAAGAGTGGGAGACTGGTGAGCATTATCAAGCGCTACCCTCTACAGCAGATTTTTAGATGATTGGCTTTGTCATGCAGCTTCAACCTTGAGCATTTCCAAATACTTTCGTTGTCCAAGTGGGATGGGCTCTCCTCTGAGGAGGAGACTGGTCAGAAATTGTTGAAATGCTAAAGTTGTAACCAGCATAGAGTTCATGCTTGTAGCCAAGATTATTTCTGTGGGACTAGTATTATACCTGACAGCCTCAGAGCCAATTTTTTTTGCATGCTATACCTGAAAGCTTTTACGCAGCACTGGTAATTATTAATACCTCTCTCTGCTAAAGCACTCTTTGTCAAATCTAGAATGTGATATTGTTATCGTTGAACATTACAATCCTATTTCAACATTCACCACAAGATTTATTACCAAAAATAATTGAAACAGAGACTTCACACTCTCTACTGGCTTCTGAATGAGAATCTAACGCTCTGATCCCAGTGAAGACATAAGGTTTAGCATGTGGTATTCTTATGAGTCCAGGGAGTGGTAATAAGGCTGCTATGTCTCTTTTATCTGGAGGGTTGAAGGTATTTTTTAGTGGTGGGCAATTCTGAGGTCAATATGACATGGAGGTAAGAATGAGCTTGTTTTAACCTGCTTTTTCTCTTTGCAACTTTCTCCAGGCTTTGGCTCATAAGACACTTGTCCTGCTCTTGGGAGTAGATCCATCTCGACAGCTGGATCACCCACTGCCAACAGTACATCCCCAAGTGACTTATGCATACATGAAACACATGTGGAAGAGCGCCCGTAAGGTACAAAAGAACATAGAATGAACCTATGTTTCATTGCTCAGGTTTTGTGTGGTAGCATGCATGTTAGCTCTTCATAATCCCCACAGAACAAAGTCAAGGCTGAAGGTTTTATTTTTGCTCACCTAAAAAAGAGTAACTAATCCCTTTCCTTACTGTTATTAGAAGATAAGCTTTTGAAATTTTCCTTTAAGACTCTGTAGTGACAGAGGAGGCCTGGCCCTAATTTTATGTCCTACGTGGAAAGATTATTTTTGCTAAATCAGTATCAAGTACCCAAGGGATGCAGCCAAGATTAATGGTCAATAGTAGCTCTTCTGTCCTCACCAGGATTTTACTGTGTAGGCTTGGTACTTGACTCTTTTGTCCTGTTCTAATTGCCAGGTCTACACACTATACCTAGGTCAGGGTTACATGCTGAAAGAGTAAGGTTTTTTATTACCAGATTTAGAAGAATATCCTGAACAATTTGTACTTAGTTGCTGAGCAGAACTGACTTTTATTAAGGACATTATTGAAAATTTCTAACTGAAAGACAGCTGAAAAGTACATAGGGTTTTGTCATGGGAACAATTTGGCTCCAAAGAGCCTAGGGTGAATGTTTTTGACATTGCAACACAGGGAGAATTTACATAATCAAATCCAATAAGCTCCAGACTGGATAACTTATCTTTTTTTAATATACATTAAAGCCTCCATTTATTCTCATATTCTGCCACATCTTTTTTATTTTTCCTGTCTTTGGGATTGCCAGCACTGGAGCACAGCCATTGCTATGGGAACATTGCCATGACCTAACTATTCTTTATTTGAATTTAAAAAACAGAAGGAACTGCTGATGAGGCCCTGTTCTATTGGCTTTGTAAAATAGTGTAATGGTCTCTTACTTTCTTCAGTAAATGACCCAAGAAGTATATGGGTCTTCTCTGCCTGCCTCTTTGAGTGAAAGTAGACTTTTCTGTGTTTGACCTGTGATAAAGACAGACAAGATGCAAGAAACTGGTGCAGTTGTAGAAAGCAGAATGAAAGAAGGCACAAAGATTAAGAGGGTGGGGGAAGAGAATGTGTCTAAAATAAACTGATGAAAGAATACATGGACCCCATGAAGACAGAAAGAAAAATTGGTAAAGCAGCAAAGATGAGAAGGAGGAACAGATGTGGTTAGAAACACCTCCTCTTGCTCGTTGAATGATTTCCTATTTAAATACACTACATAAGCTCTGTGCTTAGGGGCTTTTTTTTTTTCTTCTTTCTAACACATTAAAACTGGGTGTTGTTTACAGTGCTGAGGGAGGAATACTTTACCCGAGGTAGCACTAATCCTAGACCTGCATGCAAGTCTCAACCCTTTCTCTGAGCACTCTTCTGCTGGAAGGGTTGACTCAATGATTCAGTCCTTTGTGGCACTTGGAAAGTAGATGCTTATTTTTGAAATTCATGGTTAAAGGTGCAGCTGTGGCAGAAGAAGCTATGTTAGGGTACAATAGAGTTTGCAGTCTGGAGTGAGACATAAGTGTTTGTTTATACCAAACACTGAAAGTGTTTAGGGAATTCTCCTGGTACCAGAGGCATTACATGGTTGGGTGTATCCTTATGTCCTATTTGAGTGACTATCGTTAACTAAATACATAGTTATACCTAGTGATGTATGTAGACCAGAGTTTTATATAACTGTGTGTGTTCACTTGATTTGGTATCCTAAGTAATAAGCTACTGAGGTAGGCTGGTATGGTAGGAAATGACCATTTTCTCTAGTTGAGGAGTTCAAGGTTGCTTGGTTGACCTAAAACTTGCCAGATCCAGTGGGAAGAAAACTGGCATCTAGATGGAAACCAGCTGCATAGCACCTGCAGAGCTGCACAACAATCTTTTCTTAAACAACAGATAAAAAGATGTATAAGTAAACCCTGTTGCATTTCTTCTAACAAGGACCTTTGCCAGCAGCTGCGTTCTACAGACATGTACCGTAACAAGGCTGCATACAAACTTAAGAATTCAGTTGTTAAAGAAAACCTACTGCTTTCAGTCTTAAGTGCTCTGCCTGTCAGTTTATGGTGATCAGTTTTCAATATTAATGGAAACTGAAGAGCAGATTGTTGGGTGTGTCTAGATATGAGAGGGGCACATAACTGTTCAGCAATAGCTTTTTGTCTATTTTTGACAAATGTCTGGCATAACAGCAGAACTATTTATAAGATTGTTATTTCCCCCCCGCCCCCTTCTAACCAAGTATCTAGGTTACAAGCTGTGGAATGCCCCCGGTTAATGTTAATAGTACGATACTTTCTTTTATTTCACCCTGGGCTAATACCCTTTTTCCTGACAATTGACTTGTGCATGCTGACATTTGAATGGGATAAATGAGGCATTTCAGCTCAGGTGATTCTTGTCTCACTCTGAAGTAGCTCATTCCTGTGGATGGAACAGAAGTAAATTGGACTCTTAATAGCATATTCTGCAGTTTCTGACCTGAAATGACCTTGCAGGTTGCAAGAGCTTTACTCTAATTGTTTCCAGTGAAGCGTGCATACTTTTTTTTCTTAAATCTTTAATTTCGGGTTTTCTCACCCCATAATTCTTTCCAAGGAATTTCAAAAAAAGTCTTCCCTCAAAATTTGGTAGTGCAAGTTGCTTTAGCACTACTGCCTTACGTAATCTGCTGGCAAAGGAGCAATGTACACTTGTACTTCTTAAACAACCTTAGACTAGACTAATCTAGACTTTAATTTGTTGAAACAACTCAAAGTTTACATCCCATGGTGTGTACTGTAAGCCTAGCCAAAGCTGAGGGGTTAGGAGGGAAGATCAGAAAGCTGCAAGTTTTCCTTCTGGCGTTATTTTCTCAAATTGTTTTTTTTTTTCAGGCCATAGCATATTATTGACAGGCTTCTCTGGATTTGTGCTCCTGTCTATTATGATAGTGACCTGGTCAGATACAGTTTGTAAGCTACAAACATTTGTTTGATTGTTGGAATTGCTGGACTGTCTTCGATGTGCATGCTCAATTGCAAATGAGACATCTCTATATCATTACTAGAATCTCACTCTGCATGAGCAGTAACAGGACATTCTCTGCTGCTGAAGTTTTGTTCTTGTACAGGTGACCTTGTTGCTTTTCCAGAGTTGAGTTCTTGCTCATCAGAGCACAATGTTAGCTTATGTTATAGTCGGTCATGCTTTTGACTGTATGTGTGACATGAAGGTGTGCCTAGCATTGGAAGGATGCAGTTATTTGTTCCTCAGTGTAGCAATACAGCAGCCAGATTTCTGAGACATCAAGAACCTCTAACCTCTTTGTTTATTTGGTGCTACATATGTAGAGTATAAACTGATTTTAGAGGGATGTAAATGGCTAAAAAGCTTTGAAAAAACAAAACTGTATTTTTTGCTTTCAGTGAAAATTTATTTCCACATTGTCTTCCTCTCTTGTGAAGTTTTATTTAACCCTTGTGGTCCTTACTGCAACCATCATCCAATTACAGATTGATGCGTTCCAGCACATGCAGCACTTCGTGCAGACAATGCAGCAGCAGGCACAGCATGCTATTGCAACTGAAGACCAGCAGCACAAGCAGGAACTCCACAAGCTCATGGCACGGTCAGCACCTGGTCCTCGGGTACCCTTTAGCTATGTAGTGAAACTGATGTCTTTCCTGAGGTTGCAGGGTCCATGCAGATGACACATTTCAGAGAAGGCCCATGCTTTGATTAAAAGGAACAGGGGATTTCTCATTTAGCTGGTAGAGTCCTGTTTGGTATTACATCCTTACCTATCATATGATGTTCAGTAAATGTTATTGTGACACATCAGCATAAACAAGCTTGTATTTGTTGCTGACAGCTGGTTGTATTTTTCCAGCACTGTGGCTGACTGGCAGAAGGCAGAGCTCTCAGCATAGCTGTTTCTTTGGTTTTCAAGAGATCCAGTCAGTAGGAAAGAAACACTTCCCACATGCCTGGCACATCTATGCTTGGCAGTGTGTGCCCTTAGTACAACAGCAGTGCTTTGGGCAATAGGTGTCCGGCATGTGATGGTCTTTTAAAATACTGTTGCATTAAAAACACATCTTATAATCTCCATTTTCCTCTATGGATCTGGAGGTGCCAGATCTGTTGTTTCCAATTTTAAGAAGAAATTGCGTAGTGCTTACTATTGAAGGTCTGCTTTTTTTTAAAGGGAGGCATGTACTAAATTTGCTTTTATGAGAATGGGAACTTGATAACACCACCATCTTATTTTTTTCAGAGTGACTATCATGGAAGACAAATTAGTAATGAGTTGCACGCAATATTTTTCTTGCACAATGCTTTCTGGAAAACTCAAAATCTAGAAGGGACAGCTGTGTAACTGTGGTATTTAAAGCCTGCTGAGGGAGCAAAGTATTAAGCTTTGCACACAAACCTTCACAGCCCCACCCTTCTGCAGTAAAAATATGTTGTTTTTCCTTTCCTCAGGGAGGGGATGACTTAATGGGGTTCTGGCTTGGGGGAAGAGCAGTTGCTCTGTGTTTTCTACTGTCTGTCGCAGTGTTCTCTCCAGAAGGCTCGTTCGTATGTTGATAAGTATAGCTAGCCAGCACATATGCTGTGTGCATTTTATCAATACTCATGGAGTCTTTTGATGCCACTGTTAGCTACTTCTTACATTTATTTTAACTGATATAAATGAGGAACAAAGTTTGCCCCTCACCTGTCCCCCTAAAAATTAAACCATTAACTAGTTAGCTCCACACTTACAATCAGGATGTAGGTGTTTTGAACCTTACATGTTAACACATACGCTCCCAGTCTGCAGAAGAGGCTTACTGAGTGGGTTTACCACATGAAATGTCTCTCAGGCTTCAGATAAGAAATCTGGCTCTTAATCCAGTGGGCTTCATTTTCATTCTAGGTTCTGAGTCAATAATCCCTTTGCTTAACCAGGTGTTTTCTGAAACTGGGTGAGTGGCAGCTGAACCTGCAAGGCATCAATGAGAGTACCATCCCCAAAGTCTTGCAATACTACAGTGCTGCAACAGAGCATGATCGCAACTGGTATAAGGTCAGTAAGGAAAAGGTTCTAGGCACCATTGCAGAAAGATCGGTAAATTTGATCACGTCCCATACTACAGGAAAGGAAGGTGCTCATAGGAAGATCTCCCATAACTATCTGCCTTGTTACTGCGAGTAGGATTAAAGAAACAGAGAAAGCAGCCCAAGGCAACCATGAGACTCTTGTTTAGAATTTTATCTGGTTGGTAAAACTAGACCACAATTCAGTTTCTGTTCTTGCTCTTGGGACTTTCTCTCCCGTCAGTTAACAGTGAAGGAGAAAGGAGAATCTAAATGGAAAAAGTTTAATTTGTTCTCACTCAGTATACTTGAACTAGGAAAGCAGCCTTGTTGTTAATTCTCCAAAGAGCCTTTGATTTCAGGGTTGTGACATTTCAATGAACATTTGGTGCCAATATTTGGTCCCCCTTCTCTGGGGCAGCCATTTCCTGCATTTCTTCCCGTTACACCTCCCCTAGTCTTAACATACTAATCTTTATTTTAAGCTTTGAAAAATTAAGGTGTATGTGAATGGAATGTGATTTAATTTTTGCTACAGAGCTCCTTTGCCTTAACATCCAACAGGGAGCTCCTGGCCAAGAACTCACCATGATGTTATTTAAGATAATAAAGCAGTTAAAACTACAAGTGATTAGAGAAAACAAAGCATTGTGTTGTCTGCAGGGTATTACTTACTACTGTTGTCTGAGGAATCAGAAAGGTTGGATTATTATCTCTAATAATTAGAAAGTACAGGTTGCAGAAAGGATTCATCTTCCTTCTGACTTTTGTTCTCTCTTGTTGGCAGGCCTGGCATGCCTGGGCAGTGATGAACTTTGAAGCAGTGCTTCACTACAAACATCAAAACCAGGCCAGAGATGAGAAGAAGAAACTACGTCATGCCAGTGGAGCTAGCATCACCAGCGCTAACACCGAGGGCAGCAATAGTGAGAGTGATGCAGAGAGCACAGAGAACAGTCCCATCCCATCTCCAGTGCAGAAAAAAGTCACTGAGGTACCCTTCTTCCCTGTCTATGTTGAGAGATTGGTACTTTCTGCTTAGATGCAGGAAAACATTGTGGTGGGGAACAAGCTACTATGTGTATCTGGCTTGTGGGAGATGTCTCTGCGTGTGTGTGTGTATATATGCTCATAGCTTACAGCAAAAGTGAGAAAGTTCAGGTTAACTCAGTCTTAAGGGAAGAGGACTATATGCAAATGATCGTAAGTTAGCTGTGAACTAAAGCAAAGGCGTGGATGGCTATCATAGGTGATACAATGTGCATTAACAAGTTCTGCTGCTTAAGCCCTTCATGAAAGACTGTGAGGAATCTCTTTTACTTACCAGTTATAGCAGGGTTGTAGTTCTTAGGCTGCTTTGCTGTCCATAGTTTTGCCAACAAATTGAATTAGAATGTGTGTGTTCCCTGCCAGACTGAAAGACCTATGTGTAGTCAAGCAAAACAGAAATTCCAGGAGCAACATATCATGTGAGGAGTATGAGCAGAAGTCAACTATAATGTGGATTAGATCTATGTTTCCACATATTTCTCCCTCTATCCACTTGCTAAGTTTATGATTCATGTGGACTGATGCACTTGTGTAGAACTAATGCAGCAATTTTCATTCCAAAAGGATTTATCCAAGACCCTC
>NW_008824934.1:3885522-3886807 GCF_000699105.1 Pygoscelis adeliae | reverse complement strand
CTCTGTCTCGAGGGAACAACCTACAAGACACTCTAAGGTACATAATAAAGCACATAGTAAATGAAATCCAGCTGATATCGGCACATGGTTTAAAATTAGGTAGAACCTGTTTCTGCTTTTTTTGTTATGGTTAAACTAAGTGAATGCTTCAGTCCAAGCTAATTTGCGTTAGGTGGGTTAGCCCTTATCCTACTATCTCTAGGCTCTGGGAAGAGTCACTTGTAAATGGGTCGGAAGGTATTTAACTGGAATGGTTTGGGTTTTTTGTTTCATTCCTAATGAATGTATTTCTCTTTTTAAGAGTCCTTACTCTGTGGTTTGACTATGGTCACTGGCCTGATGTGAATGAGGCTTTGGTAGAAGGAGTCAAGGCAATCCAAATAGACACTTGGCTGCAGGTAAGGCACACAAAGGGCTAAGACAGATCTCAGTTCTGGGGGGAGCTTGGGGATTTGTTACGATATCCACGATGATCCTTGGCTAAACAATCCTCTGTAGGTGAGTGGTGAGAGCAGTATGCAGTACAATTTGTAACTGATTTAACAAGCATCTTGAACAGAGACATGAGAAACATCCTTGCATGCATTTCTGTATTTATATGCGGACTAGTGTATATGAATGAGAAAATGAAAATTTTAACTTTTTCATTCTGTGACATGCATTCAGTAGTGATCAAGTATAAAACACCACTGTGCTGCTCTGATGTAATTCAGTCAGTCTATTTCAGGATTACTTTGTAGAATGACTCTTGTAAATAAATAAAAAAAGGCTTTATTTCTTATTTGAGCATTACACTTCAAGACACATCTTACTCCTTCCATAAGAGGATCCTGTAACAGTTTTGCACAGAACACTTGTGATCTCACTGAGCTGTTCTGCATTTCTGACTCTGTTTGGAACTTTGTGTTATCCTCTGACCATCTCGAAAATGAGTGGTGGGCCTCTTTGTCTCCTTTAGAGACTGAGAGATCTCTAGCAGAGGGCAGAACAGCTTGTGAACTAAACACATGAGATGACAGGGATGTTTATTTTACTTATCCTTACTACTAGGTTATCCCTCAGCTCATTGCAAGAATTGACACACCTCGACCATTAGTAGGACGTCTCATTCATCAGCTCCTCACAGATATTGGACGGTACCATCCCCAGGTAAGCTTTGGCTTAGAGGAGGAATTTCCATAGACTGATAGCCAATTAAGGCACTTCCTATGTTCCATTTCACCTAGTCTAGATGCCTGCACTGGAAGTCACAGCAAGTGAAAAGAGTGAGAACGGGAACTATTCC
>NW_008824934.1:3872836-3885491 GCF_000699105.1 Pygoscelis adeliae | reverse complement strand
ACCTCAGCACTGTTCACATAAAAATGGAAAGAAGAGGTGCATGAGCCATGCAGCAGGGGAAGTTCTCTCCGTCTAATGAGTACTGGGTAGTACAAATCACCTTCTTAAATCTCATTAAGTGACTACTAAGAAGCTACCTCAGAGACATTTTATCTGAATTTCTTCCTACAGTGTGGAAAATCACAAAAGGCTAAAAACAGTTTTCTGTTCTTCCAGTTTGATACAGGCTCTCAAAGTCATTCTGCTACTCAGTGAATTAGCCTTGTAAGCTTTTCAGTTTGGAAGACTTTGAATAGCAAATTCCTATCACCTCTTTCTAGAAGCAAGCTTGCTTTCTCTTGTCTAGCCCTAAGGCTGCTATTTATTAATACTTTGCTAATCTTGCAATTTACGTAGTTCTTCTGTGTGGTTCTAAAATACTATTGGTTGATGTCCCTTGTAGGCTTTGATCTATCCTTTGACTGTGGCCTCTAAATCTACAACCACTGCTCGCCACAATGCTGCGAATAAGATCTTGAAAAACATGTGTGAGCACAGTAACACTCTGGTGCAGCAGGCAATGATGGTGAGTACTTAGTGTACCATAAAGTGTATTGAGTTTCGGGAATGGATGTACCACAGATATAATAACACAGAATGACTATTTAGTGTTAATTTTGTTCAAGTACAATTCATTTGTGTTTTTTGCATTTGGAAGAAGTTAAGGTATTAGTATAATTGCAAGAGAATGCTTTAATTTAAAAAGGACCATAATGTTCAAACACTGAGTTCTTGTGTCTCCTTATGAGTAAATTTAGAGAAGAAATAAATGAACAATCATTGTTCCATAAAGAGATGTTTTTGCTTAATAAAAAGTGGAAACAAAACTTACCGAGCATAGCATGGAAAGAGTAATTTAATTCATTTGCTGAAGATTTTTATGAATAAAAAGTAATGCTTTCAGGCCAAGCTACACAAACATATTGAAAATCTCAAAGGCAACAAATAAGGTGAGAAAAGCCTGATCAGCTTTTTGCAGAAAAGAAGCATAACAGAATTGTGGGAGTTCTTGTGGCTCCCTCTAGCTGCCAGCAATAAATATTTCATAATCATTAGAGAAGAAAGTATTTTGTGTTTGTAAGTCAGTATACAGTTATAGTGTTTTTCTTTAGGCTTTTAATCTTTTTTCCCATCCTAAAACAGGTGAGTGAGGAGCTAATCCGTGTAGCCATCCTATGGCATGAGATGTGGCATGAAGGGTTGGAAGAAGCATCTCGTCTATACTTTGGAGAAAGGAACGTGAAGGGAATGTTTGAGGTGCTGGAACCACTTCATGCAATGATGGAGCGTGGGCCTCAGACTTTAAAAGAGACATCCTTCAATCAGGTATTGGCAAATGGCCAAGAGCATAACCTTCTGCATGCCCTCAAAAACAGGCAGGACAGCCACCTGTCCCAGATGCATTACAAAGGACCTTTGCAATCTAGCACAAAGAGTAAATCTTTTGGGACTCATTATGTTAGTCGCAGGCTTGACGTTTGTATTCAGATCTGTATCCCTTCTGGTGACTACAGTACTACAGGAGCCATGGTAGTACAGATTGCCCTGGAGTCTTATATCGACTGGGTGTCTGATAGGGTCTGGAAAACATACAACTGCTCTGCAGTTAATTCTTCTAACTCCAGTCTGCTTTGCTTCATGGTAACCACTAGTAGAGATGACCTCTCTCAAACCAGCAAAAGGAATTAATTTGAGCTTGTGAGCCTACTGTTAAAGGGTGATTCTATTCATTCTGTTGCCTCCTATCATGAAGTCTATTTGTGAGCAACGTTGCCTAATAAATGCAGTGCATGTCTTGGATCCAGGAATTTCTGGATCTTTAATTCCAGTATGCTATAAAAATGTGAGATCGAGTATTTGTAATGCAATCTGAAAATAAACTGTGATGCTCTTTGTAGGTATTAAGTGGTTTCCACCTGTTCCGCTATAGTCTGTAGAAATGTTTTTCTTCTGTTGTTTTTCATTTCCTCCCTAGGCCTATGGCAGAGATCTAATGGAAGCTCAGGAATGGTGCAGGAAGTACATGAAATCAGGAAATGTCAAAGACCTAACTCAGGCTTGGGATCTCTATTACCATGTGTTCCGGCGTATCTCAAAGCAGCTGCCTCAGGTGGGGGAGAGGTACAGTTCTGTTGTGGGTCTTACAGTGCAAGTTGTCAATACCAATCTTTGTTTCATGTTTTCTGGTTATTCAAAACATTCAAATTCAGTATTCTGGAAATACTTGCATATGATTTGCTGCAAGTTTGCTGCTTAAGCAGCACTTCCTGCAAGCATCTGAAGTATTGACGACTGACTGAACTGTTTTAGGTCCCTCGACAGCATGAACTCTTCAGATGTTTCAGAGAGATTTAACTGAAATTCTGGGGGGTTGTATTTCTTTTGTTTTTGGTAGCTCACTTCTTTGGAACTACAGTACGTGTCACCAAAACTCTTAATGTGCCGGGACCTGGAATTGGCAGTGCCAGGAACATACGATCCCAACCAGCCCATCATACGCATTCAGTCCATTGCACCTTCGCTGCAGGTCATCACCTCCAAGCAACGGCCCAGGAAGTTAACATTAATGGGTAAGAGAGAGCAGTTTTCACTTAGCTATTCTAGTATTTAAACAGTCGTTGCTTTTAGGCCAAACTACATATTTACCAGGTAAAACCTCTCCAACACTTCCTTTCAAGTGAGGTATTTCTTAGTGGTCTGGTCAGTCTGACTGCCACGCTTTCCAGTTCTTGGGTGCACGTGTCTCTTGTCTGTTTGTTCAGCAAGAGTAAACTTTTGTGTATTAATTCTTTTGCAGGAAGCAACGGGCATGAGTTTGTGTTCCTTCTGAAAGGTCACGAAGACCTTCGCCAAGATGAGAGAGTGATGCAGCTTTTTGGGTTGGTCAACACTCTGCTAGCAAATGACCCAACTTCCCTTCGTAAAAACCTCAGGTATGTGTTGTTGGTAATCACTGAATGTGCTTATGCACAAGTGACACCCTACATAGGGACAGTTTCCAAGTAACCCTTGGCACAACCAGCTGGTTTGTGAGGAAATGGCAAATCTTGGAACTAAGTTAATCTTAAAAAAAAAAAAAAAAAAAAAAAAAAAAAAAAAGAGAGAACGAAAAAAAACATTCAGGAATTCAAACATGGAGGAAATGTATCCTGAGGGGATCATTTGTTTTACTTAATTGAAGTCCCATCTCATAAATAGTTATGGTCTTTGAGGCAACCCTTACTTCAAGATAGCTTGGGTGCTGCCTTAGGAGCCTGAGAACAGGGTTTTTTTGTCAAGGATTTTTTATTATAGTCACTAAAGAGCTCACTAAATAGCTTGGTGAATAGTCACTGACTGCAATTCTGTACAGTGTCTTTCAAGCATGAACATATCAAATGTCATGTGCAAATAATAGATCATCATGGTGACATAACATGTACCTTCTGAAAGCAGTCTTTCAGTGAAAACCACGTAAGCTTTGAGAATGTCTGTAAATTACCTGGCAGCAATCTATCCAAATGAATATTTCAGGTCTGAAAAGAAGAAAAGCAGAGCAACTACTGAAGAGACAATTTGGATCAGAGTTCAGATTTAGTAGTAGTTGTTTTAAGCGTCTCAAAATGTAATAATTCACAACATACATCAATTTGAGCTCTGATTCTCCATTTTTTTCCTGTAGCATCCAGAGATACGCTGTTATTCCACTGTCTACAAATTCAGGCTTGATTGGTTGGGTCCCCCACTGTGACACACTGCACGCACTCATCCGAGACTACAGAGAGAAGAAAAAGATCCTGCTCAACATTGAACATCGCATCATGCTGAGGGTAAAGGGCAAAGCTGGCAGAGTTTTTGGTACATTCTTTTAGGACTCCAGTGTCTTAATGAAGAATAATGGTGCGCAGCTTGTTCTTCCTTTGCCTGTTTTCTGATTGTTATTGGTACCAGTAATAAATGCAAAAATACTAGATAAGAGTTATAAAATGCTACCAAGAGGTAAAATTGGCCATACGTTTATTTGTTTCTCCTTTCCGGTTTTAGCAGTGACCATAAGTTGTTACCATCTGGTGACTAAAATGTGTATGGAATTTTGCATGACTATGATGTGCCTTATACAAGGTGCCACGCTGCTGGCATTTACAAACATTGTGTCTAAGCAACAGGGCCAAAATTAGACAGACTAGAGAAACTGAACATTACTAGAAAAATTGGAATTGCCTGCCAAAAAGGAAAGCATGTGCCAGCCCAGAAGACTTGTTTGGATAATGTTTCTTGAAACATATTTGCCTTCGCAGTATTTTAATTAAATATGGGTATGGACTACTTTGTGGATGTTGAATCATTTGCTATCCCATTTAAAATGAATTCTTCACTATTGAGTAGTCATCTCACTGTGTTTGGGCACATACTGGTCAGTCTACAAATAATTTCATACCAAGTTTATATTGAAATTATTTGTGATTACTGTGTTTCTCATAGTACAACTAGGGATTACTGGAGGTGGTTTTTTTAAGTTGCTGAGTGTCACTTCTCAATTATAGATGGCTCCAGATTATGACCACCTGACTCTGATGCAGAAAGTAGAAGTATTTGAACATGCTGTCAATAACACAGCTGGCGATGACCTTGCCAAACTGCTGTGGCTGAAAAGTCCAAGCTCGGAGGTGAGTTCAGCACACGTAATGGCTTGTGTTTGGCAACCAGCATATTGTGGAATTACCTTCTCTGCAGAACGAGTGAGAGATGGTGTTTATTCATCATAAACTCCAGATGAATCACTGCAGAACGTGTATCCACACATGTGTATCCCTTCTCAAGGGGCCTTATAAGGGTCAGATCACAATGGCTGCCAGAGTGCAGTCCAAAGCACAAGACTGGGGACTGAAGCTCCATATACTGTACCTGGCGAGAGAAAAGCAGGAGCCTCAGAACAGAGTCTCTTAATGGCTTAGACATCTAATTCAAGGCCACAGGATGTTTGAACCCCCTCAGGCTATGGGGTGTATTGAACCTAAGCATATCACAGTTTTGCTTTGTGCAAAATGCAAGTTGTTAATGTATAAATTAAAATATAAGCTGAAACATGCAACATGCCTGCCTGGCTTTTTCTATTTTGTCTCTGCTTGTAGGTGTGGTTTGACAGAAGAACAAACTACACTCGTTCACTAGCTGTAATGTCAATGGTTGGGTACATTTTGGGCCTTGGGGACAGGTAAGTGAAATTGTAAAGGTTTCTTTTAAATAAAAGCACACACTATGTAGGCCTATCAATTCATTCCTTGGCTCTGTTCTTATGATAACATCTTTCATTGTCGTTACTGCTGAGTTGTAATGATACCGTCTTTCAGGACCTAATTCTGCTGCCATTATTTTCAGCACTGCAGGCGTGAGATGTAGGGTTTGTGTATCTTGAGTACAAATACAAGTTTCTTCCATATTGAGAGGAATACACACAGAATTATATCAAGGACCACAAGTTCTAATTTTGTCCTTTCACTCACAGATTGGGAAATCTTTCTCCATCCATTCTATAAAACAGAAATATTGTTGACTTTTGCCACCAACCTGTGTGCTTGCGTGTGTTTCATTCATTTGAGACGGCAATTTTCTTGCAAAGTCTGTTAGGACTGTACGTGTACATCCAGCTTTTTGGGGAGGAAAGAAGCACCATGATCAAGCATCAGTTTTTGTTCCCTGAAGTAGCAAAAAGAAATCCAGAAAGTATTTAGTGGCAGAGGTCTTCTGATTCTCCCTCCAAATGAGTTCAGTATCACTACTTATTTTGCATACTTTCTTGCCTAATGGATATTTATTCTGTGAAGCAGGAACCTCTAGTGCTATGTGTGTTCACAGCAGTTGTCAGAGAGACACATGAAGTCCCCATAAATACTCCCCAAAGACTGCTGTAGACTTAAAATAAATGAAAGTTAATGTTGGTTTAACTATTACTTAACATGGTGCTTTTTCTGATCTGCAATGCAGACATGTTCTGGAGGGAAGTATGTACAGTCCAAATGGATTGAGCAAATAATGGGAAAAAAAAGATAAAATGAACAAATGTTTGATTTAATATATGGCTTACTGTCAAAAGGGGACATCATAACTTCCAATATACTTTTGAAGACAATATGATTTAAGGTCTGTAATGCAAAACCAGCTAAACCCTCAAATGTTTTCGTAACAAAAGCTTTTATTCCTGAACTTAAAGGTCTTTATAATGAAATTATAAACCTTTGAAAACTGAATTAAAACAAAATTGGAACAAGTCAGCATGAATAGCAGCATTGTGGTTTTCCTAGTCTGGATTGATTCTCTTCTCTTCTTGTGGTAATCCAATTTGCTTCACCTGTAGCAAATTGGATTTCAGTAGAGAATTCATTACATTCTTCTCTACTGAAAAAATGAAAAAGCATAAAAACAAGTAGAAGAATTTATCCTAACTGAAAAATAAATGTTCATATCCAAGAAATGTACTGATGTCTCTGGTCCAATAGGTTGTTTATCTTCCAAGGTGAGATGATCTCTAACTCCTGAGAAGTAATTACAAAAATAATGTGATAGAAGCACTATCAGGAAGCTATTCTGTTCATCCTGAGATTGAAGTTCTCAAACAAGCAAGCTGTCACTGGCTGTTCTTGTTCATGAAGATAAATATCATTTCAGACCGGAGCTGCTGTGATTTACTTTGGGTTTTTATAATGGTCTGTCACTCTGTTTTTTCTCCTACTCCTTCATCAAAGACACCCCTCCAATCTGATGTTAGACAGACTGAGTGGAAAGATCCTGCATATCGACTTCGGGGACTGTTTTGAGGTAAATCTTTGTATTTGGACATTAAATTTTCTGTAATATTTCACATTTTCTGGTGGAACAGAAACGAATCTATAAGCCAGGACAAACTGACCTTGGAGTGTGATCCTGGGCAAGCCCTTTGGCTCTCTTTCGGGCTTCACTTTACCTACTGGCAAGATGAAAATAATAGATACTTTATCTCAGAGGCACGTCTTGGGGATTAGCTGACCACTGGAACAAGCAAAGAAGTGCTAACATCACTTTTCCATAGAATTTCTTGGAGCAATTTAAGCTGCTGATAGGGAGTCTGTGTTACTTGACACTAGCAACTGGGCACACACTTGAGTTTTCCCTCTGTTATCAAGTTAATTATCTAGCTTCTCCCAAAAATCTGTGGAAACTGAGGAACATAAATCTGGGACTTTATTTCCTATTTGGAATACAACCTTCAAGGTTGTAGCAAAAAAACCCCAATACTTACTAACTCTTAAATGATAAGTTAGCTGTTAATTTACTAATTCTCCATCATTGTGTGTTTAGGTTGCAATGACAAGAGAAAAATTCCCTGAGAAGATTCCATTTAGGTTAACAAGGATGCTGACAAATGCTATGGAGGTAAGCATCCCCTCTTTAATATGAAGGGGATTGTTTCTAGGGAAAATGGCACCAGTTTCTCATTTTTTCCTGTATTTTCTGTTGTGGCTAAACCTCTCCACTCCTGTAAGAACCAGAGGTGTTAATATTTCAGCTGCATTTTCCGTAAGTTAAAATATCTCCTGTGATCTTCACAGTACATTACAGTGGAAAGCAACTTTTTCATTGATGCAAAAAACCCCTGAAATTCCTCCAATTTCTTAGGCCTTCCTTAGTTTCCTCATTTCAAATAGCTGTTTGCATCAACCTGACACAGCCAATGGCATGGTACTTCGCAAAGATCATCTTAATGGCAGAAGGGAGCTTCTTAGTTTGTAATGAACATCTATCTTGTTCTCTTAATGAATAAAGCGTAGTGGAAGTGAATTCCAGTTCAAAGCAGAAGCCGCTTCCTGCTCCCTGAACGTTAGGGCTGGAGTTGCGTAGTAAACGAAGTAGCATGGTTGATTCACTTCTTTCTTTTCTGAAGGTGACGGGCCTCGATGGCAATTACAGAATCACCTGTCACACAGTGATGGAAGTCCTGCGTGAACATAAGGACAGTGTCATGGCTGTGCTTGAAGCCTTTGTGTATGATCCATTGTTGAATTGGCGGCTGATGGACAGTAAGTGATTCTGATGAAACAGTGACAGCAAGAGAGTAATCAGTCTGATTTCATACAAGAAATCCAGAAGCCTGAAATCCAATGTCTGTTTGAAGACAATCTGATGAAATTGTTGGTTTGCAAGTGCTATTTCTGTGCGCACACAGTTTTAGCGATTGTAATGTGAAATTACCACAGTGGTTAAAACCCTTTTGCCCTTAAACACAGACACCGAACTAAGCTACAAGCAAAATTTGGGTTGGTTTTGTATTAGTGGTCATCAGGAGATTGAAAGCTCTTTTCAGGTGCCATAAAATTTGGAGAAGGAGAAAGGCAGTCAAATCCATATTTTTTGTGGACAAATTCGCTATGAAACACTGAAACTCCCGTTCATGCTTTTCAACTCCTTATTTTCTTGCAGCAAATACAAAGGGCAATAAGCGCTCACGAACAAGAACAGACTCCTACTCAGCTGGTCAGTCAGTAGGTGAGTAGAAAAGATGGTGTATATCATGAATGTTTGGAGTGCTTGGGTTTTTTTAGCAGTGCACAAGACTGGGTAAATATTTTCAGTTGTCTTCTCAAAAATAGATAAACAGCTCATTATCATTAGCTTTAGGTCTGGAAGTCGTGAGTTCAGTACTTTGGCTCAAAAAGCAGATGCTCCTTTACAGTTATATTAACACCCTTCTGGAGCACACACAGACTGATGTAATCCAAGGTATATGTCATAGTTATTTACTTAGCTACCAAATATTAGTGTGCAAAACCTGGCAAGTAGTCATCTGACGGAACGTTGAGAGCTTTGCGTTGAATCTTAGCAGTTGTTCACTATTGGACTGCAGAATAGGGACAGTGTTTCATATGGAGAGTTCTACAAATAAACATACTTATTCGATTATAATTTTAGATCAGTTGCACATCATTTCAAAATATCTTTCAATTACACTTTTATACAAAATGTTCCTACAAGTTGGATCAGGCCTTTCAGTATGTTAGTGGGGGGGGGAAATAATGTTTGCTCCTGTGCTATGCTTCCCTTAGTGATAGAGATGTGTGGTACACTTGGTCACAGTCAAATATGCTTTTCAAATGAGCTGATTAATAGTTTTGTTAATGTTTCCGGGAGAATGTTATTTTATCTGCTTTTCAGCTTCACATTTACGCTTTTATGTTTTCATGTTTTTTTTCAATAGAAATGTTGGACAGTGTGGAATTGGGTGAGACAGCCCATAAGAAAACTGGGACCACAGTGCCTGAATCCATCCATTCCTTCAGTAAGTTTCATTGTTGTTTCTATACTGATGCAGAAATTTGTTCTTCGATCAGAAAATTTCATCATGATCCAGATACAATTACATGAGATGGGACAGATACAGTTCCTCGTCAGCATAAACGAGGAATATAATTATCTGTGTTCTTAACTCAAAAAAAACCAAACCCAAAAAAACAGCAAAAAAAACCAAACCCAAACAAAACAGAACAAGAAAAAAAAACCCGGTGACAGAAAATGTACTGGTATCTAGGTTTGTTTGCTCTCAAAATGGTATTTGTGGTGTTTGGGAAGGGCAGCTGTAACAGCAGTACAGATGTGTTTATTGTTCAGATGAAGTCCTAATTCTCTTTCCTACTTCTGTCTTTTAGTAGGAGATGGTCTAGTGAAGCCAGAAGCTCTAAATAAGAAGGCAATTCAAATCATCAACAGGGTTCGAGATAAGCTCACTGGTGAGCATGTTTTTATATTTATATAAGATGAACATAAAATCTGGTGAGATGGATCAGCACTACTTCTAGTGTTTGTATTTTATGTTAATCCTTGAATTTAACATGATTAAGTGGATGAGGCTGTTTTCCTGTTTTTGTCTAACACCAGAGTACTGGTGCCTGCATTTAGATACAAAGGAGCCTGACTTGAAAAGCACGGAGGTGATTGTAACTAAATAGACTTCGTATATTGTGTATCTTAGCTTGTTAGTAGAAGTTGAATTTCTACTGTCCTGGCTTTATAGTTTGCAGCATTTAGTTGCGAAATTTTATGCTCCTAAAGTTTATAAGAAACTACCCCCCACCTGCCAAATAATGTACTTGAAGGGTGGAAAGTTATCTATTGTTGGTTTATCCATTATTTGGAGAAGATAAAAGGAAGAAACCGTAATAATAGGGAAAACAGAGTTCTGGGCTCTGTATGCCTTTAGAGGTTCTCCATGTTTGGAAAATTTTGCATTTTATATACTGTAAGGGAAGGGTAGTTAAAAGTCCTATCAGTCCTTAATTTGGCACCCAGAAGCAAGTTATGTTACATGATTTGTGACTTCCATTTATGTTTTTTTTTTTTAATCCTTCAATTTCAAAGGTCGAGACTTCTCTCATGACGAAACTCTTGATGTACCCACACAAGTAGAATTGCTCATTAAGCAAGCTACTTCTCATGAGAATCTGTGCCAGTGCTACATTGGATGGTGAGTTTGTCATTCAGCTAACCTTGCAAAATTCTTCTCTGAATAATCTGAGCAGAGAACAGCTACGGAAAATGTCACTTGTGTAGTTAGTTATGTGTAGGAGCCTTACCACATGTTGCATCTGCTCTGGTAAATTTTGCAAGGCTATGACAGCGATCACATAGACAGTCCTCTGTAAGAAAGTTGTTTTAAGTAGTGACAGGGATTTTAGAACGTTTAAACCGCAATCAGTCTCAACATTTTAAGTGTTTGAAATGAGGTATGTGATGGTCACTGATTTCAGTTACAGTGAAGAACCACATGTTCTAAAGTAAACAAAGACAATTTACTCTCACTTTGAGAGTTAGCTAACTTTGGACTATGCTTAAGTATGTAGATCTTTTTCACATTTTTAAACATTAGTTAGCTGGAAAGAAGCTAACTTTCTGGGGATCACCTGTCAACTTTTCCTATACTAAAATGGTGCCTAGTTAGTATGGAATCTCGGTCCTTCTCAGTGTTGCCTTTGTGAAACTATATGCAAGTCAGCATTACTACAATATCTTTGTTCCCTTTAGGTGTCCTTTCTGGTAACAGAAGATTCCAAAATATCCACAGCCTTTTATTCTGGAGGCTTTTGCACTCCAAAGTTGCTCTTCTACAAACATAAACTGAACGTTGGACTGAAATACAGCCTTTGTCAAATATTTTGAAATGTAAATGAAAAGAGTTATTGTATATTAAAAGTTGGTTTAAGCCAATGTATAGCTGCTGTTGGAGAAACACAAGCTGTCTGAAACACAACACTTGATTTGGGTTTCCAGGACAGTGAAGACTGATTGTACCACAGATGTCTATGGTTCCACTTGGTCTTTGGGGAACTGGTGATCCATCGAAAATAACTATATACGGGTTTTGACTTACTTTGCAATGTAACTAAGTCATTTGCAGATTAATTATTGCCCTGGTCAGTCCTGTTGGTGTGGCTCAATGCACTTGTGCAGGGGGCTTCATTTAGGCTTGGGGGGGTGAGCTGGATAACTGGAAAGAAGGAGAAGAGAAGCAGAATTTCACCATTGTTTCATCCTGTTACCTTGTTTTCAAACTCGATTCTTGCCCCAAAATTGGAAACTGTATATCCGCTCATTACACTAGTGCAGGAGTCGTGTTTCAGACTAGATCAGGATATTAGAGCAGATCCAAGAACTGAAGACCTTGAGCTGAGCAAAGTCAGGTGCCTCTATGCGGATTGATCGGTGGCAAACCGGATGCAGGGTACAAACGAAATACCACTTGGGAGCTTCCCGCAGTGTCTGGATTAAAAAGCAGTATTGGGAAATAACTAGGGAAAGTTATTACTTGGCATAGGAGGCAGACGTGGGGAGAACTGGTCATAACTTGAAACAGAAAATAATGGTTATTAAACATGAGGGTGAAGATAAATGAATTAAACATATTAAAAACAATGCACAAAATACAACAGAGTAGCCATGTTTAGATGCCATGTTGTATTTGAATATTTTTGTGCCAATAAATTACACCAAAATGTAAACACTTTGACTGCGTTCTTGTTTATTCCTAAATACTTCTTAGGAAGAGACAGGGAAGCAGATTAAGATTTTTTTTTTTTTAAAGTTTCCCATTGCTATGGATTTGACTTGTCTTTTTCTGCATCAGTTCAGGTGGTTGGCTATATTTCCTTTTTGATAACAGCTGGAGGCAAAATTACCAAGAGTGAATGATGTCTGTCACTTGTATAAAAGAAACTTGACCGTGCAACCCCCAAATTTTAGTTTCCAGCCAATGCGATGTCAACCATGTGGTAAGAACATCAGCTTTCTTGGTCTCGGGGTCACAGCCGCAGCTCGAGGGACAGTGTGGGGTGCGTCACTGTCCCGGCTGGGGCTCTGTGGGCTTCCCCAGCAACTTGTGCCGGTGCTGCGCCCCGAAAATGGGAAAGAGGGAGGTGGCAGTCAGGGGCTTTGGGCAGCAATGCCCCAGGCCCCTTTCTGGGCACTGGTGTGGCTGTCTTGGGGACTGCTCTGTGGGCAGCCCCTGGCCCCACTGGTGGGCGCTTGTGGCGGAAGGGTGCCGGGGGTCTCGCCCCTTTTAAGCCCTTTTAAGCTCAGGGGTGTCCCTGAGCGCCCCCCACCTCGGAGACCCCCT
>NW_008824934.1:3871983-3872351 GCF_000699105.1 Pygoscelis adeliae | reverse complement strand
GTGGGCGCTCCCCGCCGTACGCGGCAGGGAGGGGGCGGGCCGCTCCCATGGGTGCCGGGGACCAGAGCGGCGGGCTGGGGCCTGGTTCGGCCCTCTTGCCCTGAGCAGGGTCCCGTAAGCGCACCGTCCCTGGGTGGGGGTTTGCCGCCTCCCCGGCGCGAGTCCTTGACACGCTGAGGAATCGGGACCCTCGTGAGGGCCGTTGCTGGACGTGTGGCGATGGGCATGGCCCCTTGGATTACAGATCTCGGCATCAGTTACGTTGTGTTTCACCTGTGCACGCTGCCGCTTCCAAGAGAGGGAACGCCTACCGGTTGTCAAGCGGGAAGCATTGGCAGGGGCTTTTTTTGTGAAAATAATAAAGTAAA
>NW_008824934.1:3855206-3871964 GCF_000699105.1 Pygoscelis adeliae | reverse complement strand
TGATTTAACGGGCATTCTTTCACGCCTTAAATACTAGACTGAGTTTTAAGTCTTGTTATTAGACTTTCATCATTTTAAAGGTCCCTAAATAGATGATGGGAACTAAATGGCTGTAAACTTACTCGTGTTTAAAAGCCCCATGATGTTATATATCAGAACCACGCAGTTCAAACAAGCTAGGCAAAATGCATTTCTACCAAATAGCATCCTGGGTAAATGGAGGAACAAAATACTAAAAAAATGCTAATAACGTGGTATTCTTGCACAGTATGCTCTCGGCACAGTGGTTGCTGCGACAAAGGCATCTAATGGGCTCCCTCAGCCTGGCGATGAATACGACTTCTACCGAAGCTTCCCTGGCTTCCGGGCATACTGTGAGACACAGGGTGACCGTCTCCTTCACTGGTAAGGATGTGATTGCGTCTCTGGGCCGTTGCTAATAGCTTCCAATCCAAAACAGAAGGTAGCACCCGCGCCCTTCTTTGGAGACTCCAAACTTGCTGTAGATAAAAAGATGTTTTATTTCACATACCTAATTTTAGCTACTTTTCTAGCACTTGAAAGTTTTAAGTAACAAGTTTATAGACAGCCTTTCATAATGATTTGGATAAGAGCTGTGCAGGGAGCAGAGGCTGATATAAAATGCATTAGGCTATCTATTTAAAAAGTTAAGTGGTTCATAAGAAATTAATTCTAACGCTTAATGCTGTGTAGGTGCTTCTTCTATTCACTGCTCACGCGATGTTACCCATAGGTACTGCATTTGATTTCTTTTCAAACTTTGAAGATGTAGAAAGTTGAAGAGAATTGGACGGTTTAGTGTTCAGCATGCCTGCTTTCAAATTGCTAATAGCCGTACTGTTCTCTTGCAAGCATGAGCAAGGTGATGCAATACCATGGCTGCCGTAGCCACATGAAAGATCGCAGCAAAGTGACAGAGCTGGAAGATAAATTTGATATGCTGGTTGACTCCAATGACATCATTCTTGAAAGAGTGGTAAGCAAATTATTTCTGGATGTTGTTTTTATAAACTGTTCAGTTGCCACAATTTTTTTTTTCCACTGCAAGAATTTTAGTAGTAGTGCTTTTACAGTTATGTTTAGTGTTTCCTCAATCTGGTAGTTTTCCTTTTTATTTTAACAACATTTCCAAGTGCTAGGCCAGTGGTCACAGCAGCTAAGGCAGATAGATTATGGCCTAAAAGTAAGGAAGGTAATATGTGACTTGTGAGGAAACTAAATACGGTTTGGTACAAGAACCTCACAACCTCAGAACAGGTCTGTAAATTCACAGAGCTGTTTCTCTGAGGAAACACTTCCTACCCCTGATGTTCAGCATGCTTCTCCCACATTTGTCTGTCTCACGTTGCACAGAATTTGGGGGAAATGGCTGTGGAGGTTATCTACCTGTGTGACTTTCTTTATTCAATCTGACTAGAGTGGCTGAGTACGGTGATTTAACAGGTGTTTGGTTTTCACCTTGCTTTTCTGGAATTTAGGGTATTTTATTGGATGAAGCAGCAGGAGTGAACAAAAACCAGCAACCAGTCCTCCCTGCTGGGTTACAGCCCCCACAGACAATCATTTCCAGCTGGAACCGCAAGGTGAGGCCTCTGCTCTCGGTTTGCTGTGTTTATCTTAGCTTTTTTCCCAGCATCGGCACTACTGATTTTCCAGTGGAGTTGAGTAGTTAAATGTTCCATCACGTTTTTTTACATGTCCTAACTTCCTCTGTTTTCCTTTTCCTATTTATTCAAACTTGATTCTGGATTCTGTGTGCTTTCCATTGCCATTTCAGTTTCATGTACACAACAGCCTTTCTTTTGCTTATTCATATGAATTCAGGATGCCGATTCAGAGAACTTTCATTCTTAGGTGCTGGACTTGCTGCAAAAGAGTGACTCACTTTTGAGTTTGGAGTACAACTTTATTCCTCTGAATATTGGGTCAGGCTGAGTAAAAGAAATTCTGAACATCTGTTAAGTCATGTGAGTTTTACCTGTGGTTTACCTTTTTTTAAATAGGCGGGAGACTCTCACAAGAGAAATCAGTCTGAAACCTTCCGACTGCTTCATGCCAAGAATATCTCTCGACCACAGCTTAAGTTTCGGGAAAAGATTGACAATTCCAACACTCCCTTTGTACCTAAACTTTTTATCAAGCCAAATGCTTTGAAACCTTTGCCTGAAGGTAAGAGGTTTATTTTTTGTTGGGTAACCTATTGAGAGTATTTTACACAAATCTGTCTTCACAGTCTAGAGAAAAAATCATTGACTGTAAGAACAAGTAACAGCGGGAGATGTTGACCATTTAGGTGCAGGAAGCTCTGTGACGCTGTTGTTTATATATGTGCAATGTAAGGGTAGGTCAGCATACAGCATCTTCTTGTTGTATACAGTAAATAATCTGTTCCAAACAGATATTCTGCTGCTTTTCTTTACCACCATTGAACGTGCATGATGTGAGTCACTCTGGCACCAGAAGTGGTCTCGACTAGTCTAGTTGGCTTTACAGATACTTCTTTCTAATTAGTTAGGAGCGCCAGGTGTAAGGTTAGACCTACCTTTACTTTGGGTGCTTTATCAAAGCCGCCGGCGTAACATCCTGTCTCAGCAACATGTCATTCTGCTGCTGCTGATTCATCCTTAGTCTGCACTGATGCAGTTGTACTTCTGGTAGCTGGGAATGATTGAAAGATTTTTCTGAAGATTTTTCAATCTCCTTCCAAGCTCTTGAGCAGAGCCACCTTGCGTCTTGCTTAACAACAGCCTGGTAAAACCTAGTAACTGACTTGTCATTAGAGGTGCAGACAGAAATCTTGCTGACAGCAAAAGCTGCAGGTCTAAATTGTTAAGATTTTTGATGCCTTATGATTTTAATGATATCTTGTGGTGGGTGGAGGGGAGAGAGAAGTAGGCTGAGAACATGTTATGTGTGGGACCCAGTCCAGTTGTTCCATGTTGGTTGTTCAGCCCTCACAAAAAGTGGACGGGAACGAAAGGAGCGCCCTGAAGACTTGGATGTACCAGCTGCTTTGGCAGACTTCATACACCAGCAGAGGACACAGCAAACTGAGCAAGACATGTAAGAAATTAAACTGACAGCAGGGTGCTTGGAGTACCGTTGGTGAACGTGCACTTGTATGGTCCCATTGTGCTGATGCTATTCATGCGTAACAGCTCTGCATGTGTTTGTGTCCGCACACTATGTTGCGTGTGATTTGCTTTAGACATCCGCAGTTATTTTAAACCTAAACCTATGCTTAATAAGAGACAAAATTTCTACTCAGTAGGGAAACTGCCATAGCTCTCAAAGTCTTTGCGCTCTGGCTTCATAAAGATGACTGAAATTTAGCCTGTGCCTGTCTTCCTAATTTCCACAGGTTTGCTCACCCTTACCAGTATGAACTGGAGCATTTTTCTCCACCAGATGGAGTTCTCAAGAAACCAGAACCCCAGGTTGGTGCCCACGTTAATTTAAACTTACTGCAGATGCAGTAAGTTTACAGCCAGCCATAGTTGATGAATTTCAGAATTGAGGGTGGAGGTCAGGGGTGGGAATTGACAGAGAACATACCGTGCCTAATAATTTGCTCTGCCAGATGTACAGGCCCATCAAGGAAACACCCTGTCACTTTATCACCACACTGGATCAGCTGGTAGAACTAAATGAAAATCTTATGAACTGTAAAGAATTTGCCCTGGACTTAGAGGTAATCAAATTCCCTTTTCTGTTTAAAAGTTACACGTGTACTGTTAGTACCTAGGAGACCATTATATTCTTCTAGTCTGTTTTGTAGTCTTCTCTTTCTCCTGCTTCTTGTACTTTTTGACATGAAAAGACAGTTCATGACCCTGACCTGTCAGATGTTATCTAGAAGGTTGAATTAAACTGTGGCAATATTGTAAGTTTTCCAATGCTATTACTGGCTGCACACTTCATACTGAATTTGATCTTCTTTCAATTCATCCCATGTTTTTTATGTCATGTTAGTGACTGCAAAGAGAAAGCTTGCTCATCCAGTTGTCTTTTTCTTTAAGAAGTCCTCTGTTACTTTTTCTTCCTTCATTTGGGGTGCTGTTTGTTTTATAGTATTACTTCTGTAATGGATCCTAGCTTACATCTCTCTTCCATATTTTTCAGCACCATTCCTACAGGAGCTTCTTGGGCTTGACGTGCCTAATGCAGATTTCCACCCGAACAGAAGACTTCATTATTGATACACTGGAATTGCGCAGCGACATGAACATTCTCAACGAGACCTTCACAGACCCTGCAATTGTGAAGGTCAGCTGCCAAATTCACCAGTTCACCACCAGAATTCCTTTTTTTTTCTTTTTTTTTTTTTTTTTCTTCTTCTTAGTTTAAGCTTTGTTATAGTTAAAAGCACACTGTGTGCTCTGTCTTGGTCACTTGGCTCTGCTTTCATTGTAATTTGTTCATGTGCCTGTTTCCTTGATGTAAGTGGGGAGTTACTTGCCAAGTGCACTCATTTAGTAGTTCTGCACTTAACAGAGAGAAAAGAAATCTGGTCCTAGAAACATGAATATGAAACCACAGTGCTGCTAGCCTGGAGTAGAAATGTTCTTCATATCATTCTCAATTTGTTTTGCTCTTCAAGGTCCTTCATGGTGCTGATTCAGATGTGGAATGGCTGCAAAAAGACTTTGGTCTGTACTTGGTGAACATGTTTGATACTCATCAAGCTGCTCGTCTCCTCAATCTTGGCAGACATTCTTTGGACCACTTGCTAAAGCTGTATTGCAATGTAGATGCTGACAAGCAGTACCAGCTGGCTGACTGGAGGATACGGTAAAAACTGACCCCTTAAATGGGCTGGAACTGTAAGGTAGCACTTATCCTTGTTTGTATTGTTAGAGCAGGAGCATGTTTCTAGTTGCAAGCCCCATAGTTGTAGGTTAGTTTCAAAGTGAACGAGCACAGCATTTACCTGGCTGTGCTTTAAGTTCTTTTATGAGTGTTACGCTTTCCCGTAGTTCTTTAGAAAATGTGTTCTTTTGGGAAGATCAGGGAAGATTAAGCAATGAAGAGCTCCTGGAAGCTCACTTCTTAGGAACAGCACTTAACCACTGCAGTATGATGGAGAAAGTCAGTATTTGCTCCTCTAGAGAGCCCCCACAAAAGCATCCAGTCGCCCACACTAGGTAGAGCAGTATGCTGTTGGAGCAATGAGCTTGGCTATGCAGATGGACCCTGCACACCACAGAGATCCCAGGTCTACTTTATGTAGGCTCTGCATACATAAAGTAGAGTTACGAGTTATGACAAATACCATAGCAAGCAGTTCTGCCATCTGACTTAGCTACGTGGCAATCCTGTTGTCCAGCACGTGAACGAGGTGCCATCTGAATTGGAGAGTGCACAGCATGTTACTGCTGTTGCCCAACAAATACTTCAGTAAGGAAACAAAAGAATTTCCTTATTAGTTCTTCGCACATTTTACATGCAGTTTGCCCTAATATGCCTTGCAAGAGGAAAGCGGCAGTTTGGCAGGGCAACTGAAATGTATTAGTGTAACTTTGGCTCTTTTTCTAGCCCTTTGCCAGAAGAAATGATTCAGTATGCCCGTGATGACACTCACTACTTGCTCTACATCTATGATAAAGTGAGGGAGGCGCTGTGGGAGAAAGGGAACGAGCAGCCCACTCAGCTGCAGGTTGTGTGGCAACGCAGCAAGGACATCTGCTTGAAGGTAAAGCTTCACCTGGTTGGATTACCTGGATCAGAATATGGGTTTAGTAGGACAGAAAGTCCTTTGCCTATTCTACGTCTGTTGCATAGGTGCAGGTTTTTTTCCTCTTTGTGTGTCTGAAAACAGCTGTATAAACTCTGACTCAGTTGTGTGCAGTCACTTGTTTCACTACCTAAAATCCTTAAGATTCAGATGCCCTCTTCCTGTTTTTTGAATGCTGGCACTCCTTGGCCTCCTGATGCTTTCAGGTGTGTCTTTCCCAAGAGAGAGGTTACATTTCCAGTTCTACTGGATGTTCCTAGAAGTTCAAAGCCTAGCTGGCTTGCATTATGAGATAATGATATTGTGCCTGTGGAAAACACTGTCTATGAAAGTAGGCCTTGTCTAATGTAGTAAAGCATGAAGATACTGTATGTCTAAAGCTGCTCCTGGAGTTGGTGAGGGTGGTTTTCCCCTAAAAATGGATGAGATGTATGTTTTTCAGGGATAGGCCCTTACCAATAGTTTAGGGTAAAAGCTTCAAGACACATTGTACCTGAGTTTATTCAGTCCCCTCATGTCTGTGTGAGATTCTGTCTGTCCTAGTAAAGCAAGGCAAACTAGAAAGCACAAATCTGATACTGATCATGAGTGTTTCTTTTTTTCCTGTCCAGAAATACATCAAGCCCCTCTTTTCAGATGAATCCTACCTTGAACTCTACAGGAGGCAGAAAAAACATCTCAACACACAGCAGCTAGCAGCATTTAGGTTGCTGTTTGCATGGAGAGATAAGATGGCGCGTCAAGAGGATGAGAGTACAGGGTAGGAACTCTTTTGTTACAGACACTGGCTTAATACGTCAATGAGTCTCTTGGATTCTGCCCCTTTCCTCCCCTCCCCCCCACCCCGGGTGGAACCACTTTGTTACCTGTAGAAATTAGTGTACTACCTCAGGCTGCTTTTTACACAGAAGTCCTGTTAGCAGTAAATTCTTACAGGTATCTAGATCAGCCCTACTTAATTTCTTTTTAAATGATTTCATCTTCTCAGACCTTGTAATTGGGGCAGACTTGTGCACTTTGAAGGTATTTTTAAGAGTTTTTAACATTCTGCTACATTCACACTGCCTCTTTGTGTTGTAGATATGTGCTACCAAATCATATGCTATTGAAGATAGCAGAGGAGCTGCCCAAGTAAGTTTTGTTCACCCCTGAGGAGTCTCATTTGGTTTTAACATCCAGCAAGTCGTTTCCTAGTGTGTAATTACTTCTGCAGTTGGTCCCTTCCTTCCAGCTGTCAATACTGCTTTACTCTGTAGTTCTTCAGTTTGGAAGAGAAATAAATAGCAATACTCTTTCAGAAGCCTCCAAACTTCTTCTGGGATACATCTCTCTCTGATTTTATTCCACTAATAAAACACACTCCTTTGCATTGCTATATGTCACACGTCCCCCCTGAGATTCCTACAGTATTACAGAGCAAGAGAGGGATGAGTTCTCCCATAACATTTATTTGGGGGTTTTTTTCAGTTCCTAAAGGGATTGGCAGGGAGAGTAAGGGGCAGATCCCTTAAAACACCCAATTTATACAACATTTTCCTCAAACACTTGGCACTCATCATCTAACATCCATACTTGAGAATAATAAAAATGCATCTTGAAACACAAGTCCACTGCTGGGCTCAACTTCCATAGATGAATACTGAACAAGGAACAAAATGAAGATGGGGACAGGCAGATAGACCACAGAAAAGGTAAGTGAGAGGAGAGCTGAGTTAATGGTTTCTCCTTGTCTGCACACACCTGGTACAGAAGAATTTTTCACCACAGAAAATAAACTCTGGCAGATTAATCTGACTTGTCTTATTCTGTCACAGTCAGGACCATGCTTATATCTGGTTGCACGTCCTTTGAATGCAAATGCCTAACATATCGGCCATAAATATAGCACACTGAATTTTTCTCATCTCTCTTTAGAGAACCCCAGGGCATCATTGCTTGCTGTAATCCAGTCCCACCACTAGTTCGCCAGCAGATTAATGAATTGCATCTTCTCATTCAGCAGGCCCGGGAGATGCTTCTTCTCAAGGTAGGAGTAGCTTGTACCGCGCAAGAGACTCATCACTTTCTTTCTATAAGCCAGGGACTGGAGCTAAATGATGACCTATGATGATGTGTATGCTGAAGTTTGCTTTTTGAACACTGTGAATATAGTGTTCTGTAGTAGAGCTGAAAGGTATATTGCAACTGCTTGCCTGTCTGTTGTCTGCTCTGTACTGTCTTACACACAGTGTAGTTTCCTGGAGAACTAGAGCAGTAAAACAACAGACACTACCTGAACAGGGGGCAGTTGTCTGTCTTCCATTGCACATCATGTTTGCCTGTGTGAGGAAGAACTGGACCTTGTGGAATTTGTTGGCCATGTAAATGGATTCATAAATCTTTTACAGCTATGGTGAAGTGAAAAAAAGCCCTAGGTGTAAGAGGTTCATTAGTTAAAATACATTGTCAGCATGTTGATATTAATACAGTCTTCCTCCTTTAGTGAAACAAAACCATTTGTGAGCGTGAATGCATCCTTTCTGTGTGATGTGTTTAAATGTATCCATATGCAAACACTGCAGGAGAAGAAGAAAGAATGTAATTTTATTAACCTGCTAGCTTGTAATAAATGTGTTGAAAACATTGATAAGGAGCTCAACCTAGAAGAAATAGGGGAGGTGCATTTAAGTGACTTGCCTTTCTCTCCCATTCTAGTCGGAGATTGCTTTGGTAGTCAAGAAGAGAGCACCTCTATCCAACCCTGAGGTACTGTTTACATAATATTTGTTACCGAATGTCTTAAGCCTTAAACTCAGAAACAAATGTAGCAAAATTCTAGCTTCTAGTTTATTCTCATCCATTTTACAGGTCTCTCTGCTTTAGCTTAATGTTGCTTTTCTGTGCTAGACTCATAACATCACCAGCTGTGAATTGGTATGTTACAAGCCACTGTAATAGCAGCACTTAAGGCTTCATCAGCAAACACTCTAGCTGCTGGACAGTTTCATGTGTGTTAGTCTATATTGACTGATCTGTAAGAAGAGAAGTTTCAGATGAGTTTCTAAGGCTGACTCATTTACTCTCCTTGTGCTGTGTTACCGGCAAGTAAAGCATCTCCATTAGCCAGCGGGTGTTTGCACATATATCCTTTTGATGCCAGATGCAATGTGCTCTGGCAGGTGAGCTATATTAAGAATATTCAGTCTCTGAATTTCACCCTTTTATTTGAATTTTCATTAATGTGTCTCTGCAATATGTGAAAACACATACAGATTCACAGAGTAGTGTATTAATGGTGTTTGTAATTTGAATCTCTGTGCAGAGGCTGGAGAATACCTTCTTTGGACCACACGACAGTTCCCGGATTCCTATGGATGATTTTCAGAACAACTCTGCCTTGGGTAATTTGGACCTAACCTAAAAACTGTGCTAATAATGACATGATGTGGCTTTGACATGGGGAAATAAGCAGCCCTGAAGAAACTTTCAGTGAAATCTTATTGCACAAAAGAGCAGTAAAATATACAAGTATTTAATAAAAATTTTGTCTCCTTTTCATGTAGAGCCTGCACCAATTTTGGAACATGGTTGTCTCTTTTCAGACAGTGAGAGGACAGCGAATATTCAGGGTGTTCAGCCAGAGTCAACATGTCTTGTTGCTACTGCCACTGTCAGCATATTCAGTGTAAGCAACGTGTTTGTGATAGTGTCAGTATTTAAGTATTAGAAAACATACTTAATAATCTGATCAAACTGTGTGAAAGCGTTGCGAGAAATAGTAAGGTGGGACATGCATGGAAATGATACTGGCTTCCTGTCAAGCATATGGCATAACCAAGACAACTAGGTTAGGAAGCCAGCAAGTTAATTACATCTCTCTGGAGGGTTACTGCCATCAGTGGAGCTTCAGATAGAGTGAGAAATAACGTGCATGAAATGGCAGTAGCCAAAACCAAAAATTATTAATGTTTCGATTTCTTTTTTTTTCTTTTTTTTTTTTTTTAAGGAATGTGATGAAGATGAAGGAAATGAGAAGGCTTTAACCACTGCACAGCAGAAAGCTCAGCGTATAATGGAGTCCTTTGAAAATCCATTTAGAATGGTAAAAGCTCCCAATACATACTTGTAGTGGGACTCATAAACTACCTAGTGCAGAGGATGCTCTGAGCTGTTTTTTCAGGCACATCTGAAAGAGCTTGATATATAGCGTCAGCTGCTGCTCTCTTACTGGAATCAGGAGATTGTCCTTCTTGCAAAGCATGCATGTGTGGACTTGTTTTCAAAACACATTGAAACACCTCTTAGATATATGTCTTTCTACATAGTAAAGAGACCTCTCACTGGTTTTTTTTTTAGTCAAGTTTGAGGTTTTTTTAATTTGCATCACATTTTCATATATACTTTATAGCTAGAGTTAGTGAACTGATTTTACTCTTCTTAATGAATCAGAAGAACAATAGAATACTTTCTTATAGATTTGGAGAGGCAAATTACTAGTAAATAATATCAAAACAACTTTTTCTGGTGTGTGGTTGGGGGTTGGTTTTTTGGGGTTTTTTTGTTTGGTTTTTCTTTAATGTTTTCTCTTGGCCACAGCTGTGGTAACTTTTCTGTTTCCAAAACGTGATCTATCTGTAGAATGTTTCTTACATATTAACTTTTTGATTTGGAACATTTTAGGTAGCATTTTAGCAGTGAGCTAAATGTCAAGTGCTGTGTTTAAAGCAAAATGTTTTTTTCCTCTCTACAGTACCTACCTTCAGAACAGAATCCTGCCTATGTCTCACAAGCTGCAAAGTTTGACCCGTCATCAAAAATTTATGAAGTAAGACTCATGCTAAAATTTCCTGCCAAGTAGTACAAAAGAAACAAATAAGTAGATGGTTTTCCTTTGGGAACCTCAGCAATATAGGAATCTTTTTTTTCTCCTTGGATTCTCCTTAGAAAAAGAATCTAAATTTTGAGAAACTTGACATGTTTCTGAATCTGTAGTTCATTGTTTCTGTAGCATTCGTATCCTTTGAAGAACCAGGGATTGGAGACATTCCACTGTATATTGCCTGTCTGTCAAAGCTACAAACTACTACTGAAGTCTGTATCTGCCTTTGTTCTCATGGCTTGTTTGTAGGTCAGAACTTTTAAGGCACATGGTTTTACTTTACCTGGTGCAGCAGATCTTAATCTCTTTTACAAACCAATTTGATCTTTTGTACTCTTAATGAAGACCAGCATGTGGTAGCAAGTTTATAAACTCCCTTTTGCCATAAAACTTCAAAGAAAGTGATGCCAGGTAATTTTTTTCACTGCAGATCAGCAATCGATGGAAGTTGATGAGTCAGACACAAGTACAGAAGGAGTCCAAGGATGGAACCAAAAAGAAAGCAGCCCAGCAGTCAGGTACAGCCATTCTTCCCTTCCTCAATGTGTTGGCCAGCATGCTTTTCCCAATGCGGATACGTTGTTTCCCAGTTATAAGAAAACCTTAGATGGTGGATTTCCTGATGGATGAGATTGTTTGACAAAGATTGTACTCTGTTTAGTTTGAGACTTGCTACAAGCTGGTTTGCTTGTTTTTTACAAGCTCCTGGGTGACTTAATCCTGCTTTTTACAGTAACGCTTCTTTGTTTCCATAGCTGCTCGTGACCAGGCACAGAAGGTGTATAAAGAGGCAACAGAAAATATTGTGTCAGTTCGTCAGCAAGCTATGGTATGTCATTGAATTCCCTACTTCCAGCCTTTGCCCCTTTTGACCTTTACAACATAGTTCAGAATGAAACCCTGAGCCCTATGACTCTGAAATACCTGAATGACAGCGTTTTGGTAGCAGTCTTTCTGTGGTTCTGCCCTGTGTGTAGCAACAGGCCCCTAGCAACCCTGCTGTGCAAATCCTCGCATCCCTCCATATCTTCAGTAGGGAATGTTTTCCACTGCTGCATCTCTCTGCTCCTCACTTGCCTCGGTTCCCCCAAATCTCCCTGTGGGGCCACAGCAGATTGCAGCCTCTAGTATCGTGTGAAACGACAACTTGGCTTTTCATCTGAAAAGTCCCTGCTGTGAAGAAAGAAAAAAAGCAGTTTTGGCCCAAAGAAGAACACAGCGCTTTCCCCCCACACTATTATTACCACAGGCAATAGTTGTCACTGGGGCCTAGGTCTATTGGGCAGTTCATCTGCACGCTGGTGTTCGTGCCTACACAGAGATGTTTCATTCTCCTCTCCTGAGCTTGTCCTTGTTTCTATTCTGTGGGTTGTTTAACAGCAGGAACAAGCTACTAAGAAGAGGGAGAGAGTCATGAGTGAAACAGGAACAGAGTTGCCAAAACAAGAGAAGAAACGGCCAAAAGCCTCCCAGCAACCAGAGGAGCTGGAAGCACCGAAGCAGTTTACCCCCTTTGATTACAGCAAGTCCAACTTCAAAGTGTTTGCGGGTAAGATCTGGATCTCTTGCTGCTTGAGTGCTGTAGGCTGTGGAAAACGTTGCCAGCTGAGCCCTGAGAAGGCTGTGTGTGAATATAGGTGCCAAGGCAGTACAAACTGTTATAATGCACTTACCTTACAGTGGGGAAATACTAAAAGAAATTAAGTTGGGGAATGTACAGTTTAGCATCCCTTTTCTGGTTTGGAAACAAAATCCTGAAACCGTCGGCCAAGGGGATTGTGAATTCATATTTTGCTTCTTTTCTCTGTAGAAAAAGTCGTCTGTTTAATTGGACCACAGGAACTAGGAGGCAAAGGAGATTTGACTCCTTTGTAACAAGTATCTATTGGAAAGCATCTCCTGCCCTTAAGAGACTGCTGTGGGTTTTAGCATGTGGGAGACTGCAGTGAAACCTTACTATCGGAGGAACACCGTGGAATGTACTGTTCTTTCTGGAAAATTTTAGTGACAGCTTCTCTCCTCTCTCCCTTAGGAAGCAGCAAATCGAAGCAGTCGCCGCAATTTGATCCTGCCAAGCAAGCTTATGCAGGCAAGGTACAGGCATGTCATGAAAGAAGGAACAGAAATGTTGATGATAGCATGTACCCAGCTGGGGACTCGCTGGGGAAGGCAGATGACTTTTTCTGGCTCTGCAGAATGTTCCCTAACAGCGCTTGGTACCAAGGTGCAGCTTCCAACCATGAGGTCATACTTTGTATTATAACCTCTTCCCGTTCAGGAAGAGCTTTTTTGGGGCCCCTCAGACCCTCTTGTTGTTTCCCACCTCTTCATACATTGTTCACACCTGCACCCCCATGTATGCTCCCACATACATCACGTGACACTTAGACCACAGCACACCACCACAAATTCCTAATACCAAATTCAAGGCACTCTCAAAAATCTCAAAGTCAGTCCAGTTATTCCAGGCCGTGGCACGTTTGCGTGTTGCCCACATTCTCCACCAAGTACCGTCATTAGGAAAACAGTCTCAGCTCAGAGAATTTTTACTTAATTTATTGCTAATTGAGATTGAGAGATTGAAGAGAAGAAAGAAAATATAAACAATCAAATACGTACTTGGGGAAACCTGTGACTAGCACAGGGCAGTTCCTGTGTCGTCGTCGTCCCCCACCCGAGGTCACCCCTGCAAACCTGGGTTACCTAAACCCCACCATGTATACCCTACATAGTGCTCATGCGTGGAGCATTTGGGTGCTGATGCGTGACGTCCGTGAGCATTCAGGCATGAAGTAATAGGGTGCCCATGCATGAACTCATTGAGTGCTCAAGCGTTAAGTTCTGAAGCTCATTTCTTGCATTTCAGCCTCTTTCCTGTGCATTCTACCTTTCTGCATGTTTAACTGGAGGGTAAATGGTACCAGGGAGCATCTTAGATATTCATTAAAAATCATATTTTAGAACCTGAACAAGTTTATGCCTAATAGTGTAGGAAACAGTTTCCTGTGCAATCCCTTTTCTGTGTCAGCTGAAACTTGTTTCAGGAGAAAAAAAGAAACCGACTGGTGAATTTGGGACAACCTGTACAGATCTTTCCATCTAGATGGGTAAGATTTGTTGTCAGTGGGGTATTGTGCCTCACGTGTCAAGGTTAGACCATAGAACAGCACTTACTCAGATGCATTCAGCAGTTATGCATGTAAAGAAGTCCTAAAACATAAAAGATAACAGTGTAAATGAGCAGTGTTCCTTGAAGTTGGAGGGACCTGACAGCACATGAATCTCATGGAATATACTGTATTTGGCAGCTACCTCACTGTGGTGGTGTTTTGGTGGTTTTTTTTTCTTCTGTGCAGAAATTTGCTGGAGCTAACAAACTTCAACAATCTGGAAACCGAAGCATGTCCTACCTGGCAGGGAAAGCTGATAGGTATGTTGTCAGCCTGCTGTCCTCCCGCAGTGGTGGAGTGTTTACACGCCTGTGCCCCGGAGCTATGGGCAAAGCATAGCTATTGTCCTCTATTGCTGTGGGAGCTTAAGCACATGTTTAATGGGAAGAGGTTGCGTAACACCTACTCACGTTCATTTCACAGCTTGACGTTCATTTCACAGCTTGACGTCAGTTTAAAGGAAAAAAGGGGGGAAAAAAAGCTTAGGATTAATGCAATCAAAGACAATTCTGGGTGGAAGGTTTGAAAAGCTGAGGTAAAAGTTTGTGTTAATAGATGTGGGAGTTGCTTTCTTTGGCCACAAAGATAGGTGGAGGTGGGAAGAAGGGTTTGCCCAGCTTGGGAGGAAGATAAATAACAGTACTGCCAAATACGAACATTCTTATTCTGTATTTTAGATACTTAACATGTAGCTTGGGAGGCTTGATCCTTGTGTATTGTTTAGTCATAAAAGAGCAACAGTACATAAGGGCAGCATTAGAGGGAGAAAGGTTCTGTCTGCATCATGACCCTTTCTCAACAGAATCATTGTAACCTATCGCAGGTTTTCAATCCTGAGTGAATTTAGAGCAAGAGTTAAAGTCTTTCTGTAACTGTCTTTTGCAGGGGATCCAGGCACCACTGGCCAAAGAGATAGTCCTTGTTACAGGACCTGCGGGAGTTGCTGCTGAACGAAACAATAGTCAGAAGTGTTGTCACCATGGGAAGGCAAATACCAGTCACGGAGCAGTTTTTGTACAGAAAAGTTTTTAAACCCATTAAAATCCTTTTTTTCCAAAAGGAAAAACATCTTAATTGATTTCACTTTTATTATATTCACATTGTTTTTTTTCTCATTATACTCACAATGTTGCTTTGTTTCTAATTTTGAAAGTTTATCCTGTGTCCTCAAACACAGTTAGGCTAAACTTGTCACTTTTTGGAGTTACTTGAAGTCCAGAACCAGCATGTTAGTGGAGTATGAGAGGAATCTCTTGGCATCTCTAAAGCCAGCACAAAAATAATAGAGAGATTCAGTAGATGTGACTCAAACCCCAGCGGTCCAGAGGAGGAAGTAAGGCCAGGCTGCCTTTTGTGTTAGACCTTGCTTACAAATTGAACTACGCAGCTCATCTCTTACGAGACAAGGTAATATGAAAAATGAGTGTGTTTACTGGGTAGTGTTTGTGTATTTTTAAGCAAAGATTTTAAGGGAAAAAAAGAGTTAGGGTACTTTTTGGATCAGAGACCAGTGGTTTCACCATAAAGTTATAGAGTGAAAGCAATAGCATTAGGTAGAAGGTAAAAACCACAGGGCACTATTGGGTTGGGGAAAGCCAGCGAGGTTCTGTGCTGCAGCTGAATCTCAGTACAGCTATACTAACACTTCATAGTTTTAAATACCCACAGTGAGTTATCCTGAAGTCTTTGTAGACAGAGTATCAGCCCATGGTTTGATGGATGGATGGCAGAGCTTACTCTAAATGCTGACAACTGAAGGCTGGTAATGCTGCTGCGAAAGAGGTAAGCAACACCACAGTTTACAGTCGGGACTGCCGAAGGGTAGGGCTGATGTGACTTTGCTCGAAGCCACATTAAATCAGTGGCAGAGCTGCTTCCTGGGTTCCTGGTCGCTACGCTGAGCAATGGATCTTGCTCCCTTTCCCAAAGGCCTTGTCTTTACTCTGTGGTTTCCTTTTCTGACTAAGGATTTTCCATTTCATGCTCACCTGTTTTGGCAATGACAGAATTTACTTCTCTGACTGCTAGGCTAGGTGCAAGGACCGAGCAGGTAGTGGTAAAAACTTCCCTCTCTGTTCCTAACCCGAGGGCTTTATTTTACAAAGACTGTGAGGAGGTTTGGGATTCTGTTTGTTTGTTTGTTTTCAATCTTTTCCCATATTTCTGGGGAGTGGAAGGAACAGACGGGAGGGTTTTTCCTCCTTAGGTATCTTTGTATGAACAGTGCTGACCGAGCAGCATCGTGACGGTAGACCAGAGTCTCTTTCCGCTCATAAAACCTGCTTGCATGGCTGAATGTCGGAGAGTGTTTTTGAAAAGAGGCAGTGAAATAGCAGTCGCCTCTAAGTGCGTTTGCAGGGGCTGCCAATTCCCCTTCTTGTCCGCTTTACCAGTTCTGATGTTTCTGTAACCTGAAGAACGAGTAACTCTTAGCAAAAGCCCCATTGGCTGCAGAGATACTGAAATTCCTGTCGTTTCTTTAAGTCCTCTACTTAAAATTCTACACAAGGTGCATATCAAGGATGGTTTTAATTTTGGTGGTCTTCTGTTTTCCCTTTACAAGTTGCGGCTTACTGCCCTAATTTTGAAACTGCCTTTTGTGGAAGCGACTAGCAAATCCATGCATGCTTTGTTCACCTGGTTGCACCTATGAATCTGGTGAAGTTGCAGCACCGGAATCCCGTAATCTAAGACTATTTTGCCTTCAACGGCTAGCAGCCGTTCAAGATCTTTGCCTAACCTGGCTGGAGAGCTACTCTTGGTGCGCCCTTGGTGAATTTCTCCCAAAGCCTGCTCTTCGCAGCGCGCACCGCGTTTTGTAACGGTTCCGAGCGCACGCCGGGGCACACGAACACGAGGGAGGAATCTGCTTTCATAACGTCTAACCCTTGAAACATCCCAGCGAGACTTCTTTTTCCGAAAGTCGTTAGCCGCTCGCGTTCCTGCAGGCGGCGGAGCTCTGCCGAGGGCTCGGC
>NW_008824934.1:3843175-3854133 GCF_000699105.1 Pygoscelis adeliae | reverse complement strand
GGGCCGTCGCTTCTGGCGCACCTACGCTCGGCACTTGACAGAGCATCGCAGGCAGCCCTCGTGGGCCCCCGCAGCACATCTCCGACCGCCGGGGCAGGACGAGCGCAGAGCGCTGCTGGGTTTCAAGCCGTCCTCTTTAGGCCGTGCTGCGAAAGCTTCCCCGTGAGCCTGCCCCACTGACGGCCGGTTTTCTGCCCTCTCCTTTCCTAGGTGCTGATCATCGGTGGTGGCGACGGGGGAGTGCTGCGAGAGGTGGTGAAACACCCGACCGTGGAGTCTGTGGTGCAGTGCGAAATCGATGAGGTGCGTTGGGCTCCCAGCTGCGCGGAGGTGCCCTGGGCCTTCGGTCAGACGGGCAGGCTGCCCAACAAAAAGCAGCCCTACTTCACAGCATCCATGGGAGTTGCTGCTTCACCTGCTGTCCCTTGTCAGCAGCGAGTGCATTTGCTGCCGGTTCTGCTGGCGTGACACTGACAGCGCCACCTCTTTGCCTTACAAGTCATCTACGTGGCAGCTGGCAGCCTCTTTCATGTGATTTCTTTCACACACGTACGGTAGAGGCCCTTCCAGGCCAGCGTGGGCCAAGCGTGGGATCTGGAGAAGGAGGGCTCTGGCTTTGTGAAGGTGCTGCTTTTCCCTCTCTCCAAACGCAGAACAGAGTGCTGCTCCTGCCAGAGGAGGATGGTCGCTTCATTAAGCAGTCTCCTGTGACTGAAAACAGGAAATAAGTGGGGGGTATTTGTTTCCGTGACAGATGGGCTGGTCCTCCTCCTCTCGGTCAGTTTGTTCTGATATTTTACTTTCTAAGAAAGTTTTGCTGTCTTCTCAAAGCGAGGCTGTATTAGTAATGGGAAATACTGCTGTATGAGACTGCGTACCTTGTCTGCCAAGCTAAGTAGACATATGTGCCTGGTTTTGCACAAGCACTGCCCGACACCAGCATATTTTTTTGTTTCTGCCAGCTGTGAGAAGCTGGTCGTGTTCAGTACGATTGCTGGGCCTAGGGCAGTCTAACCGTTGTAGCTGTTTTAGAGAGAAAACCGTATCTTATGAGGGGATTGATATAATGACTATAGAGCAGAGGTGGGAATATTTCTCATCTTGCATCCAGAAACCTGCTGGCATGGTTTTATTTAGGGGGGAAAAAAAAAGTCTTTAGTTGAGATTACCTCTGCAAGTGATGTCCACAGGGAAAAGGAGTACAGAGCAGTCAGATCTATAATCATATTCTCTTAGTTCCTCAGGGAGCTTTTGAGGCTGCAAGTTCTTGTTGAGTTTGGCAAGGACAGATCAACAGTGTCGCTGAACCCTGAGGCCATAGGAAAGGGCTGAGTGTAGCTTGCTGGCTGAAGATGCCGACAGCTCTTGAGGATCTAGCTAGCAAGTCGGATTTGTGCTGAAGGCATGGAAGGAAATGACTCATTGCGCTGTTCTTCCAGCTGCAGCTGCCCAGTAGCCTGAGAAGCAGCTCCCTGTAGTGCCCTCTGATCGACTTGTGCTCTCTGTGTTGCAGGATGTGATCCAGGTATCCAAGAAATACCTCCCAGGGATGGCAGTGGGGTATTCCAGCGCTAAGCTGACCTTGCATGTGGGAGATGGTTTTGAGTTCATGAAACAAAATCAAGAAGCCTTTGATGTGATTATCACGGACTCGTCTGACCCCATGGGTAAGAATTCTGGCCATAAAAGGGTACTGCTTTGCACACTCCTCCTCCTTTCCTCTTCGGCCTACGTCCTGGAAGTAATGCCAGCCTGCCCAGGCTCCTTTCAAGTGAAAAGACTGTCGCTGACTTGGCTTTTTTGGTAGAGAAAGGGAAGGATGAAGACCAGAAAATTGTATTAGCAAGGCTTCAAGCCAGCTGTCACATTTCTGTCCTCAAAATTCAACTCTAGCAGCTATTGCTTCTGGCAGAGGGTTGATCCTTGAGTCCAGTAATCCCACGGGGGATACAGCACCATGCTGGTAAAGACAGCTTTGCACATGTGCCTGCTAATGAAGTAGTGGCTCATGTGCTGTTGGTGTAGCTACCTCGCCTAAAGATGGCTGTAGTGAGGTTGCTGTATTTCTGAAGGGGGAAACTGAGGTAGAGAGGGAATGTAGTTATGGCACCTCATTTTAGGGACCTAACGACGAGTGCCTGACTCACCTTCACTCTCGCTATAGTCAGCAGAGAGAGGCATCTCTAAGAGGCAGTTTGCAGCAGGAGTTGAGTTTAAAAAATGCTCAGTGAAGCAAGAGGCAGCTGCTAGGACTTTTTTTGGTAAAGGTCCTGGGCTTGCTATTGAGCAGAGCTAAAATCCTGATGGTTCTGCTGTGCTAGGTGCAGGCTGGGGTTCACCCAGGGTCAAAAATTTTGCTTCCAGATTATATCCAACACTTGTGATCACCGAAAAAACATTTGAAATGTCTCTTTTCGAGTGCAGTCCCTGAGCAGCCTGGGCATTCGGAAAACTCTCAGAAGCCTACTATCTTAGTCTTGCCCTAGACATAACCTCTTCACTCGCTTTTCTCCCAGGTCCTGCAGAAAGCTTATTCAAAGAATCCTACTACCAGCTGATGAAGACAGCCCTGCGAGAAGATGGGATTCTTTGCTGCCAAGGTGAGGATGCTGTCTCTGGGCAGAGGCCGATGCCAGATCATTGCATGATAAGTGTGAGGCACAAAGGGGACTCTTCTTGGGGAGACACAACGCAGGGAGTGAAATCCGTTTCAGCTCCCAGGTACGGGAGCATTTTTGATCTGTATACGTCAACTCGTTAACTGCTGGACTGCGCTTAGTAAAACTGGCGTAAGGGTCTTATCTTGCCTTTGAAACCACGTAAGCTGTGCACAGTAGAGCAGGTTTGGACTTGGAACCACTGTTAACCTGGCACAGGCCTGTGCAGAGAAGAAGGGCAGCTCTTACCTTGCATCCTGTCTTCCATTCTCCCTGAAGGTGAGTGCCAGTGGCTGCACCTGGATCTCATTAAGGAGATGCGTCAGTTCTGCAAGTCTCTGTTCCCTGTTGTGGAATACGCCTATTGCACCATCCCCACGTATCCCAGCGGGCAGATTGGCTTCATGCTCTGCAGCAAGAACCCGGTGAGTTTCAGGCACCTGATGTGCCCTTTTCCCCTCTGTGAAAGCACCTGCAGAGCCTGCCGCAGGCTGTCCCTTACAGAGCTTGAGCTGTGGCACTGAGCTCTCCCATCTGTGGGGCTTCTAGACTCAGGCTGGGCCCCGGCTCCACCAGCCCAGGGCCCCAGAGCTGCAATGCAGCTTGCTCAGTGCTGAATGAAGTGCAGAACTGACCAGTAATGTAACCAGCTGCGTTAGAAAAGGACCTGGTTTTCTCTCCAGTACAACAAACTTGGAAGGGAGGATGTCGCTACCAATTTCCAGAGCCTGTTAAGGCTTTGGCTTTTTGATGCTGGCTATTATAAAGCGGGCACCTGCTTGATAAGAATCAGCTTGCGACTAGTAATCTGCTCATACAGAGGCCTCCAAGTGAGAGTCAGTGTTAGGATGTGGGCTGGTAACTCTGTGTCAGGCCACTGAGGTCTGCTCTCTTCCCAATCTGCTGCATTACAGCAAGCCTGTAATGCAACCGTCACGTTGGTTTAGGGAGCCAGTGGCACTTCTGCTGCTGTATTTTATTTATCTGGGGCACTGGCAGCATGCACTGTGCCTGACTTAACGCAGATGTGGCTTCTGCTCTGAAGAGCAAAAGCCTTGCTTCTTAGATGCTCAGGCACAATCTGACAGCTTCATCTGGCACGTGGCTCACATGCAGTCTGACCTCATACGCTGACATCTGTGAACAAGAGCTAGTCACATGAGGTACGGAGTGTAAACTCCAGCCCTTGGGGCTGGAGCTGTGCAGAACCTTTGACCTCATACTAGAACAGAAAGTCATCTGTTTTCCTGCGAGTCCTCTTGGTTCTCTGCCATGAATCAGGATGCCTGTCACACAGCCTTTTGCTCGTTACCCAAACACTACAGAGCTACCTGGCTTCTTTATTGCAGAACACAAATTTCCGGGAGCCTGTGCAGCAGCTCTCACAGCAACAAGTAGAGGAGAGGAGTCTGAAATACTACAACTCTGACATTCATCGGGCAGCTTTCATTCTGCCAGAGTTTGCACGGAAGGTAAGAAAGGCTGTGCTGTTTCTCCAGTTCCTCCATCAAGGACAAGGTACGACTTTTCTTCGGCAGGAGTGGGAGTATACAGGACTGAGGATTTCCTGCAGCCCTAAAGGCTTCTGTGAGCAAGTCAGGGCAGGACAGCATTTTGTATGACATAGCAGAGTATGAGTCAGTCTGGGAAGACTGGAGTTCAGTTTGGAACTGTTCTTTGGGTTGATGTCCCATGCCTTCGTGGCAGATCACTCCTACTTCACGTACCAAAACTAAGTCCAAGAGCCTCCAGAACTGGTGTTTCCCTTTGGAAAGCTCCAAAAGTCTTAGATAAAATGTGGTTGTAGTTTCTAGTGCAAACCCAGAGAGTAAAGAAAGGATGCTCTAGCATAGTCTGCCTTTTTGAAGGATAGTCTGTATTTCTGCATCATTCCGTCATCTCCCAACTGGGTTGCAATTGCAGGTTCCAGAAAAAACCTCCTCAGAGTGCCCCAGGGATGAAGGCAAATGCCACGGTTGTGTTTCAGAGCCATATTCCTGCAGAGGACCGGAAGAGCTGCAGCAGGTCCACGCTGACGCTTCTTTGTCTTTGGCTGTCTCCAGGCCCTGAGCGATGTGTGAGCCTGAGAAGCTGCTTCCTTCCTTCAAGTTGGACCCTGAGATCATCAGTGATGTGGTGGGGACCTTCCCAGCAGACTGCAGATTTGCTCTCCACTGTGTGGGATTGTTTAACCCTTTGCCAGCCAACATTCCTTTTGATGATGTGTTAAAGATGATGGGGCATAAGCCAGATAAGACTATTGAAAAGGTCCAGTGACTTATTGTGTGAGGTCAAAACTGTTCTTTCCAGTGCTGGAAACGTAAGGTGTCTTTTTCCTTTCTCTCCTCCCTGCACCCATTCTAAATTCTCCCCTCCCTGCACCCACCTCCACCCCCTGCAACTGACATGATATATTTATAACTGACATGTATTTCTGTCTGGTGATCTTCTGAAACCTGGGAAGAGTCCAGAAGGGTCACTGACTCAGCCTTAAGCACAGAGAGTGAGAGCTTTGTGCGCAAAGTTAGCTTGCTCTCTCCTAATAGGAGCTCCCTGCTGCTGAGACGTTTTGACTGGTAACGGGTCTGAGCCTTCATGTCCCACTGCCCTTCTGCGACACCTGCACTGTTCTGCAGCACAGTCGGAGAAGTCACAGTGCAAACTGTTGCCGTTCACAATAGGTCTCCCTCCAACCCCGATGGAGTAGCAGTATTAAACACCAGCCAGGCAGGCTGGCAGCAAAGTCTTGTGGCTTTTTTTTTTTTTTTTTTTTTCCAAATTGGTTGGAAACAGAAGTGCTGAGGTACTAACAGGCTGACTCCTGTTCTTACCTCTGCTGTCAGAGTGGTTCCAAAGAATGTTTATCAATATGGTGATAGGCGCTTTATATATATAAATATAAATATATATATATATAAAAAAAACCAAAAAACCTTAGATCCATTGCCTGCTGTTAAGTACTGATGTTGGGGAGTCAGTTGTGCTGACAAATCTCTCATCTCAGTCATGCTGAGATGCCTCAGGCCTGGGTATTTGCTAGTCCTTAGGAGGCATCATTATTTCTAATGCTGCCCCCAGAATCCCCAGATGCGTAAGCTGTTTTTTGTTGTACTCTGTTGTGAGACGGATCTGCCTTCACTTCTTTACTTTTGTTTTAAAGACTCCGTACCACCACTGTGCAGTGGGTATCTTCCCAGCACAACCACTGTGCAGTTGTCACTCCCTTGCAATCAATTAAACACTCGGCTCTGGTTAAGGTGACATCAGTGTGGGTCAGCGTGCTTCTTTGGGGAGAGTGTGGGGGTGGAAACAGAGATCCTAAAAGTTTGTTGTGCATGTCAGAAGACATCCTGCGGCGCTCTGTAGTTGATCTGACTTCCTTTCTCCCTTGCCTCTAGGGATGATCAGTTACCACCAAAAAATAAGCTCTGAAGAGTGATCCCATTGCATGTTTTGTATTGTAACCTCACTGCGATAGCTCCAGCTTCCATCATCCTCTATGCTGCAGAATTCAGTACTTTATATGCAAGCTAGTCTCTAGCCCAAATGCTGCCTCTGCTACAGCTTTCCAAGCTGTTTTGTAGCTGCCCATCTCCCTGCTAGCATCACATATTCCTGTCAATCACTGGCCCCACTCAGTTGCACCATCCTTTCCTCTGCAAAAATTGCGGTGGCTTAGTGGCTCCGTGGGCCTGAACCAAGTACTGAACTCAAGCTGAACAGGCTGGGAACAGTCGCTAGGTGGCATCAGGAGAAGACAAAAAAGCTCCTTCTGAGGGAGGCTTTTTGGCTTGATAAGAGAAAACTAGAAGGAGCAGACTTTGGCAAAGGTTGAGGTTGGGCTTTACCATAATCGTGACCCTACAAACAGCATAGATGGTGCAGGCACTGTGTGCCTACAGCAAGGGACTTCTGTGGTGTCAGTATTTCCTTTCTCCCCTTTCTGATGAGACTTGCCACTTCTTTCCCAATGCCCCCTTCTACTACCAGTATCAGTACAGCTTCTTTGTTGTCATAAGGGTTTGCAAAGCATTGCTAAGCTGCAGAGCTGAGTCTGGATCTCCTTTATATTCTTGTGTTGAGAAGATCACACCCATTTTGTCTCTTAATTGTCTGGGTAGCTGTCTCCTTTTTCCCCACAGCTACTGATTAGTTAGGGCTATTCAGGCATTTTCATTGCTCAACTCTTGTATTTTTACTATAAAGAGCAGACCAGTAATGGAGGCTGGTTCTAGCTGCTCCTGTTTAAATTGCTGTGGGACCTGAACCCTGTTCAGCCCTTCATCCTTGACAGAAAACTACCTCTGGCACTTTCTCTCCCCTGGAATGGGAATCAAGACCAGCACTGTAGTTCAGGAAGGCCTTAGAGCAGCTGCCAACTAGTAACAAGTTCAAGCCTTCCACCGACCCTTGGTGAGTACAACAATGCCCAGGAGGGAAAAAGCTTCCTCAAACCTGTTGCTAGCCGCCACGCAGCTAATTATTCCTTCTGTTTCTCTGAGCTCTCTCCAAATTTGTAAGTTCAGTGAGTGGCCAGTGATGAGAGCAGGAAGACAAGGGCGTTTGCCATCTAAGTCACACATACTTTGTCCATAGGGTCCTATATATAGTTTCTGAGTCACTTCAAATCACTCTTCTTTACAGGCAGTTTCAAATACTTCAGTGCCTTGCAATAGGTGAAGACATGAGATCAGTGCCTGAATCAAGCACTTGTTAACAATGCAGCAAAAGAGGGAGCAAGAGTTTGTGCATCTATAGCTAGTTCTATCTGAGCAGCTCTGAGCACTTTATGACTGTTAGTCACTCCTGTGCTGAGAGCTGCCACAAGGTCTACGTGCCATTTAAGCTGCTAGAATGGTATTTGGCATGGCAGTCATCTCTCAGGCAATTGTGTCTACAGATTGATTATCCCTCCCACAAACATATGAGGTCTGAGCTGTTAGGCTGCAGGCTGCTGTGGTCAAGGATGCTGGTGATTGAATTGCGACTGGCTATTTGGGTAATGCCCAACAGGAGAAAACTAATGGGGCCTCATATAGAATTGAGCAGTGAACATTCGAAAGCAATCTTTGCAGTATCTCCAGGTGGGCAACTAAAATACTTGAGTAACTTTTTCAGAGATTTAGCTGGCTTTTGCCCAAGGCTAGTCAAGCAAGGCTGTTCATAAGCAAAGATCCACAAAGATTTTGTTTGTCTAGACATGCTGCAGTCATGTTCCAGCATCTTATTAAGCTAGGAGCACATGAACAGGGGTAGGCTTTGTCCCAAGTAACTTACAATGTAATATCAGTCAGAGCAGGTGGAGACAAGTGAGGGAACAGAGCCTGATGGGCTTTAGCACATCAATTGCTTAAGCCTCTTGGCGCCTTTTGAACTGTGTAAGACGCCCTGCTCTGTGCTTTACTCATTGAGCTAACTCAATTTTTAGAAGTTCAGAAAAGAGCTTAAAAAAGTTAAGAGAAATCTCTTGCCTGTATCTCGAGCCCTTTCAGCCAGTTAATTGGCACGAGTGTCGTATTCATCCAGAGCTAATGTTATCGAGGTCTGGCTGAATTATTGATGGAGCTTGGCTGGAGCAAGAGACTGCTGAAGTAAGAATGACAATTCATCTTTTATCAGAGAACAGCAGCCTCAGTAAGCAAACAGTCAAAAAAGTAGAAACAAGTGCCACCAAGTTCAGGGAGAGGAAAGTTCCTTTGGTAAAATGGTGGGGGAAGAAGAGGGAAAAGTGTGGACAAAAGCATGAAACAGCAGCTCAGGTCTAACAAAAGAGTCAGACAAAACATTAAAAAGTAAGATGAGAAATTTAACCAAGTTAAATACTGAGAAGTTCAGGTGACGCTCTTTCCTGGTCAAGTAGAGGATGGAGTTAAGTACTTTTAAAATATGCAAAAGGTGGGGGATTAGAGCCAGGGAATCTCAATTACAGCACAGTGATGTGTGAAGCAGATAAAGGCGGAGGGATTATTATGAATGTTAGGGATCTCAGCGGCAGGCCTTTCAAGGACGCCAGTTCCGTGGCTAAAGGGGTTTGAAGTGCCGGTGGTGAGGACCGAGCGCTGGCTGGAGCAGGGACCCCGCAGGAGGGGGCTGCCCTCTCCTTGGTACTGAACGGCTGCTGCAGCAGCCCACGGTCGGGCATCTCCGGGAAGGAGTTTGCTTAACAAAGCTAATTCTGTGTGCCAGGGTTAAGGGCAAGATGATGTATGTGATGACCCTGCATGTTTTTCATCCCCTTCAGCTGTAGGAGAGGAGTAACCAGAACCCCACACTACATGGAGCACGTGAATTCCTGTTTAAAGCTCCCCCAGCCGAGCGGTCCCTTCTGTGGTGCTGGCAGTCTCACAGTCCGCGTGTTAATGTCCCTGGTGAGCTCTTTCTGACTGAATTCCCACAAGGCGCAGTGTGTATGCGATCCCTCAGGAAATCCAAATGGTAAAGAAACATTTCCGTCCAAGTCTTGTCCAGCCAATCTTGCCACTAACGGGACGAGTCTGGTATAACAGAGGTCAGTTCATATGTCAGTAGGCGGGAACCCCAGGGGTCCTCAGCCTGCTTCACAGCCTGAAATGCCTCCTACTTGGAGACGGGCAAAACATTTTCAGTGGAAAATAGAGGTATTTTGAAATAGAAGTGTTTCATAGCACATAGTTATTTTCAAGGAAGACTTTTGGTGGAATAACTGAAATGTTTAACTTCGCATACATTTTAAAATAACAAAAGGTTTTGAGAATACCACTGAAGCGTTACACTTGCCCTCCCTTCATCCTCCTGCAGTCCCTTTGGGGTTGACAGACAGAGAAGGTAGCACAACTCTCCCTGCTTCACCTCCCTAGAGAGCTGTAACAGGCTTGTAGTCGTGCGTGCTCTGACAGCAGCATCCCTGCGGTACTCCCCTCCTCCTCCCTGCACCTGCTCTGCAGCTCTTATCAGAGATGAGTGGGAGCAGTAGGCTCCAGCCCACGCTCACACAGTCTATTCCTTCGGTTTGTTAGATTAGTGCCGATTAAAAGCCGTGGCTGGAACAGCCACCTGCATGCTTCTCGGAGGCCCCTGGGGAGCGCAGTGCGAGGGAATACTGCAAGCCTGGCCTGATAAATGAGCTGTGATTTCAGGCCCATGAACAAATTGGTTTCCCCTTCCAGGAAGGCTCACAACTGTCAGCTGACTATTGCTTTATTTATTGCATTGGCCTTTGCAACTAGGGACTCTTGAGGCAGAGAGAAAGGGTTCCAATGACAGGAAAGCAGAAGCATTTGAACCCTTCCTTCAGCTGCAGCTGAGTGCCTCACCTTTGGGAACCAGACTTTGTTCTGGAAGCCTGATGCAATTCTGTTATGTGCTTCAAGACATGGTGATCTGAACCCAGACCAGGCAACAAATGGGCAGAAGATGGCAAATATCCAGGCCATAGAGGAAAGCAATTGAGAAATTACCTCATTCCTTAATGTGGCATTTGGTGCCAGACATAGTCTTAGCTTTTGTATTCCAGCAATGCCCAGTCTTCGCTGCTGTACAGACGCACTGAGGAGAGGTCAGGGACCTCTTTCTTGAAAGATAAAACCTCTCCCATTGCATGTTGCTTGTGCACCCTTAATCACAAAAAGATGGAGGTTGTCCTATGTGATTGTGTAAGCATATTCTGCTGTACTTCTGAACCCACTCTGCAACTCTGCTGAAGCCACGCTAACTGTGAGCCAAAATCCTTGGATAGCCAGGCCTTTTCAAGTTACTCTATGCTGAACTTCCTTCTGGAGCATCCCCACCCTTACTAGGTTCCCATGGATGTGTTCACGGGTATGCTGATTTCAGATACATCTACCCTCACTGTAAAGTGGTAGAAACCCACTCAGACCATGTGCAACTCCGGACAGAAGAGAGCGTCAAGGAAGAAGACTTCTAAAGGGGTGAGTCAGATAACAGAGAGAGAAAGCAGTAAGAGGAAATCAAGGAAAGAATTGTCATAAATGTTTATTCCTCCAAGGGAAGACCTTTAACCTTTCATGTACAGAGTGACAAGCATTTAAGGGTTGGCAAAAAAATAAATTCAGGCCTTCTTAAAGGTCAGACAGCCAATACGACAGGGAATAGGGAACAGTAGGAATGAAGAACAATCCTGGTGCTATATGTTGAACGCTTTCCAGTTACTAAAAAGACCATATTTTATCACCACAGAGTTATTTTACTTCCTTTGGGGAAGGAGGTAAATGGGGATCTCCCCATCACCTATGATGGGGCGATGGTCAGCAGTGGTGGTAGCAGAACCAGCAGGGTCTCTGCAAAGGGGCCAGAGGACCAGAG
>NW_008824934.1:3837117-3843110 GCF_000699105.1 Pygoscelis adeliae | reverse complement strand
TGTGAGGAAAGGGAAGGGCACTAGGGAAGATGGAGGAATCTAGAAAAGAGGCGTCTGATATTGAAGGATGCTGTAGCAGAGCCCAGAGGCAACTTGACTGGATTTAGAGATCGAGTCCTACTGTGGGCACCAGAGTGTAAGTGCTTTGATGTGTCCCTATTCCCCTTCCTCCCAGCTGGGAAGAGACACCCAGCCTTGCCCAGGCTAGAAGTACAGGTTTTAGCTGTGCTGTGCTCCTCGGCAGGGCCACAGGCTCGGTGCTGGCAGAAACTCTCCAAAGCCAACCCCTTCAAGAGGCAACAATTATTTTATTACTGCCCTTTAATCCCAGGACAGATTCATGGCAGCCTGGTCACTTTATGTGCCTATGGGCCTCCCCAGAAGTTGATCTCTGGCTCAGCACATCATCCCTTTTTTGGTAGAAGAGCATTGTCATACTTGTGACCCCATTCGCTCAATGAAGCTTTATAGAAAACAGCCCCTTCAGAAGACAAAGCTTCAAACAAAACCATATTTATTAGAACAAACAGTTTGGTTAGACCAGATGGCCCCCAGCATGGAGACCTGACTGCACTGCTTTTGGGGTAGTAGGCCCACAAGGTTTAGTCCTGCCTCATAATCAACAGTACAGGATTCACCTTCTGCCTGCCTGTCAGCCCAGGCACATCTCACACTCACAAGTACTTGCCCTTCGTTCCTCTTGAGCAACCAAGTGTGCTTTCTCCATTTGCTATTCTCCCACTTTTACCTCCCCTGGAGCAAATCGGCTGCGGGTCATTTGGCAAGTCCCTGTGATTTGTCTTCTTGCTGGAGCCTGGTACTTCAGTGCTCTCTGTCTCGAGCTCCAGACTGGCTGGGAAGTGTTTGACAGAATCCATTACAAAGGGCTAACACAGCAACTCTGATAAACTAGCAAGATCAGTTTAAAAGGAAACAGATAATGTTTCATCTGAAACTGGTGCATGGAAGCCAGCTCTCACGAGGTGGGGGTGAGAAACAATGAGGTTACAAAGTTTTCTGAGGAAAATTCATTTCTAGAAATTGCTAGATTGTCACCTTTCCCCACAAGTCCATATGACTCAGAAAAGGTTTTTTTCTTTGTATCTTTCAGTGAGGGAATCCGGCATTTCTTTTCAAATATGCATGGAAGCGATGGCATCTTTTCCCTCAAGAGCATCCAGGGTGGTGTAACTGGCATTAGGAGCTGGATTATTTGCAGGCAAAGCTTCATCATGCTGTTTCCAGGAACTGTAATGCTGGTAAGCAGTAGAAGTGGGGAACAGGTTTTTCTGCCTTCTGTTCTTAGTTCTGCCACAGCATCCCCTTGGCCAAGTCACCTCCCTGTGGGTTTCTTCTATGTGCTAAATTAGGATAACAATTTACCTTTTGACTGTCATTTGTTGTTAGGGTCAGAAGAGGACTTGCCCTGAGGCAAATGCTTCTGGAGGAAGGGCTAGTGGTGAGATGGGATCTTAACTCTGTCTCTGCATCTCACAGGCATGTGACAGTGGGTGACATCCCCCATGATGGGGTTGTTCCCATGCACAGCAGATAGCAGTGCTTAACAGCACCTTCTGCTGGCCCACAAACCAATCTCACTGGTAGGACAGCATTTTGGGCAAAGGGAGAAGCATTATTAACAACTGCTAACCAGAGATCAGAAATGGTAGGAACTTACTCCAAGCAGCCTGCAGTCAGTGCCAGCATACGATGAGCCTTTTTCTGAAGCCTCATGGAGCAGAGCAGCTCCAGCTCTGACCAGCCTTTCAGTACTTTGTTTTCCCTTTAATACATTTAAACCCAACATCTGCAAGTCAGGATTTACTGTGTTGACCTATACTTCTGGGATAGGTTCAAGACATATTGAAACAATACTAGGAACAAAACTCAGTAACCTCCAACTGGCTTCCAGGTAGTCTTACGTACATTTGCAAGACAGATTATATTACTGCATAGCTGCAGCCTGTGTCCCCATTACCGTAAACGGAAAGCCAGGCATATTGGCGTTCCACAATGAGATGCATCACTGGATGCAGAGATCCAGATCCAAATACCCCTAGAGTCTGGAGCTGTTTGGACACACAGGCTGAGGGTCCAAGCCCATATCTACGTACTGGTGGCCAGAAGTTTTACCTCTTCTCTCTGAATCATCCAGCATTGGCCAGAGGTTTGTGCAAGCGGTGGCCTATTCTATCCAACATTATGTTCCCAAGCAGAATTCAGCTAACTAGGAGAGGCACAGATAGTGCCTACAATTTCTCAGGGTGAAGAAACAGCATGTTACTGGAGAGTCCCAAACCTTTGCTTCCCCAGTCTCTGCAGGTCTGGCACATGGAAAGCCCAGAGGCACTGAAGTATCCCACTCAAGCAGCCAAGTGTTAACAACCTCTCCAAAGTCTAATTTGCCTTTGATATAGACTTAATTGTTTGCGTCACCCACTGGGCTAGGGGGAGGGCTATAAAAGGGGCCGCAGCCATTGTCTGAGGCAGAAGAGAGCCCAGAAACAGCTCCCTCTCCCAGTCTTCCTAATTCAGCACAGTAGTGACAGCCTGTACATCATGCAGCTGGTGGCCAGCCTGGTGTCCGTTCTGCTGCTGGTGTGGAGCGTGAGAGCCACTGCACTGCCCGGAGAAGAGAGACTCGCAATACAGAACACTAGGGTGAGTATAATGCACCCTGTGCAGGAGCTGGGTAAGGTGGGAGCACGCAGAAGCAGGCTGGAGCCAAGGGAGGGGTAATAAGGGCAACTAGGCTTTTCCTGATGCAAACAACTCTTCCACCCCTCTATATTCCAAGGCACTACAGCTTCATGCATTGCTGAAGCACAGGCTATTACTACAGCTTACTAGCTAGTTTATTTAGGAAAGGCACCAGGGCAGATGCCAGAGAGCTGCAAAAGTGAAGTCTGAGCTAAGCAAAAACTGGCAAAAAGAGCAGAAAGGAGAGGGAAAAGGAGAAAATAATACTGCTGAAAGAGTGCAGTACGAGAGAATAAAGCAGAGTACTAGGGAGGGAGAGAAAAGATACATAATTGGTAAAATGATCAAGGGAGATGATATTTTAAATAGGACTCATGGGAAGGACAAATGTTTAAAAGATGGGTTCGGTAGGAAAGTAACAGAGGAATAATAAATGAAGTAATTATATCAGAATAAAATTGCTTTTTCCAGAGTAGTATTCACAAGGGGAGTTATACTGACATAGTTCTGCTAGAATAATTACACTCTGAACCAGCACAGCTCTATGCAGTGGCAGAACTTATTATAGCAATACAATTATCCTACCAACTGGCAAAACTCTAATATTATAATGGCTATAGCACTATAATAACTTTGTTTTGCTGGACTATTTCCCCAAGAGGCCAAAGGGGTAGAAAGCAACAGCATAACATAATCATAAGCAAGTGCTCTGTTCTGCTTGCCCTTGCCCCGCAGTTTTCTCACCTGCATGTTCCTTGCTGTCCCTGAGGTTCCTCTGAGCTGTGGTTGGTCACCCCGCACTCTGCCAGACCGGTTCACAGCTGTATCCGTAAGGTTGCTGTTATTTCAGTCCTGCAGAGGAGCTACCCAGAGAAGTGAAGGATCCCAGTGTTGGTTTCAAAGGCACTAACTTCTCCTTTGTGCGTATCCACATCGTTTTTTCTGTCTTAGTGTTGGCTCCAGCTCATCCATCAGTGTCTTACTGCTTCAGGAGTGGGCTCACATCCCATTAACAACAAAACTGGCTGTGAGAAAGAAACGTATACAATGTGAGGTGCTAGGGCTAGCATTCTGTTAGAGATCGGGGCTTCTGCAGCTGGCTGGGATTAACCCTTCTGGGGATAACTGTAAACTTTCAGCTGTACAGTCTTACAATAACGAATCCAGTACTTAAAAAGTAAACTCTTTCTGGTGCAAATCCTAGCTGCTGGGGAAAAAAGAAACAAGTTGTAAGGAATAAATCAGTAAATAAGGCTTTGGTAAAAATGCATTCAAGTGTAATGACTCTTAGTCTTCTACACGCTGTTGCTTACAAAATAATGATATAATTATAATAGATATAATGATTCTCTTTAGAGCATTCTACAAACTGAAAAATTGTTAGATACTGATGAACCAATCCCTAAAGTCACCACTGCTGTAACTCAGACAAATGTTTTAAGTATGAAGAATATCGGGATTTTACATATAAACCACCATAAAATGCATAACAATGCAAAAGATCGATCTGCGCATTCTGACGCACTGGTAGATGTAGTACAGGGAATTGAGCAGCTACCCAAAGGTGTGCCACAAGCCACCCGTGCTAAGATCTATAGCTGCTGCCAGTCTTGATCTCTCACAGCAGAAAGGATGTTAGCAATGGATTAGTGCGGTGGAAGAGCTGCCTAGTTTCACTAACAGCCACAGCTGATCACGCGTAAGGAATATCCCCTAACAGCCGGCTGAGCTTTGCCTTCCCCACCCCTGAGTCTGAAGCTGCTGGCTCTGCTTGGAACAGGTTATTTCAAAACATAGCACTTACAGCTAGGAAAGAAGCTCATGAGGAAGTCATGACCCAGGAGACACATTTAGCTGGGTTCCCCAGTCCCTGTCCATCTCCCAAAGGCTCAAGACATTTCTGTACTTGCAGAACAGGAGTAGGAATCGGGATGGGCACAAGCTGGCTTTTATCTTTTCTTCTGCTACAAACATAGCATGTAATTTTTCTGTGCCTCAGTTTCTCTTGTGTGGAAGCAGGGTTAGTTAATAGAGCTAAAAAAGTGATTTAAAAATATCCATAAACATTCTGTAACGTAAACTCAAAATAATTGCTGCTGCCTGTGTGTTTATCTATCTTTTGCGTTGCTCACCAAGTGGTCCTCAGCGAGTGCTGGTGCTGACAGCCAGCGGATAGATATAGCAGTCCCAGCAGTAAACATGGCATTTGTGAGAAGTGACGTGGAAATGTGCTTCCAAGATTCCCATCTGCATGGGAAACAGGATCTGTTCCTGTCAAACCATCTATCCCAGCTTGTCCAGTACCAGCTGTCTCTGCTAATGAGTCACACAGACCAGGAATACTCAGGCAAGAGGTAATTCCTCAGATTTGCTGGATGTAAAGTTAAAAGAAACAAGATAACTCACAGCTTGTTACTGACAGAAATCCCTCAAGCCCCAAACCACGGGCTATGCTCTCCTGTATACTGCTATGGCAAAGGGATGGAGCTCCACAAGTCCTCTTTCATTCTGCCTTTCCCCAAGGTCAGGCTATTGAAATACGGGTTCTTGTTCTTGAAATACAAGCTGCCTGTCTCCACTGATTAAATGTTTTGCTCCAGATACTTAGGGCGTCTCTCTCCCCACCAACCCAGCCCTCTGTTACATTTAATTTTCAGCATTTTTACAGTGGGTTGCAGCCCCCGGTGCGCTTAATTAAATATTGCTCAGGACTCCGTGCCTCCTCCCTGACCTTCCCACAGCGGATGCTGGGCAGTCAGAGCAGTGAAGGGAGCATGGGCTTACTAGGAGAGAAGGCAGTTTGGCATTCAGTGAAATTTAATTAGTGCAGGCAGCAAGGGACTTTACAGCCAATTCATGCCTATTTATTAGCAGCTCTTTTCCAGTTATAACATGGCACGTGTGCCTCTCCCTGTCCAGCCTGCTGAGCTGGACAGGGCACAGGAGAAAGGAGCAGTGCCCTCTGCAGCCACAGATTCCTCAGCTCCAGCACAGCTCTGCCGATAGGAAAAGCATCGGCTCAGAGGACAGGGCACCAGGGGAGGCAGGGAAATGAGAAGGGACCCCACGGGGGATGTTCGCACCCTGCAACAACCCCCTGCCTCGACGGCCGTGGGGAACAGGGCCTCCCTTCGCCACTTTCCCCTGCTCTCTGCCCACAGGAACAGAGCACAGTCCGGAAAGACGCCATCCTGAAGATGCTGGCGGGCCTGCTGGACAGCGTGGACGTGGGGCGTGAGGTGGCCTCCCCGGACGTGGAAGAGGCGGGCAAGCTGGAGGAGGAGCGGGCAGTG
>NW_008824934.1:3830933-3836647 GCF_000699105.1 Pygoscelis adeliae | reverse complement strand
TTCGCAGCGGCGAGGGGCTCAGGGTGTGCGGTGGGGGCTGAGGCCCTCTCCCCCGCCGGGAGGAGCCTCGCGGGGCGAGCAGGGGGGCAGCCGTCCTTAAAGCTGCTGCAGTTGCCCCCTCGGCCTCTGAGGGACCAGGTGGGTGTGCACATCCCCTCTGTGCCAGGGTGGGCAGGGTGAGGCCCCAGGCGCTGGGCAGCAGGGGTTGTGCCCCGTGGGGAGGGCTCTCTGTGCTAACCCCCGGTCAGGTGAAGGTGCTATGCTGTGATCTGAAAAGGATGGTTTGGTCCCGGGCGTGTGGGAGAGCAGCCCCCTGTTTTCCTTTCCACGCTGGCTGTGACTTGGGGGTGGCCGAGTGAAGCACCCAGGCAGTACTTTGCGGGTGGGGGGGTGCAGGGGCACTGTCTGGGGGTTTCGACAGCAGATATCTCCAGAGCAGTTCTCTGGGTGCTCTGGGGCTGTGTGTGCATCTGAAATGCTGGGCTCTGCATCTGAAACTGATTGAAATAAACTGGCTGCAGTCCCGGGGCCAACAGCTCTGACTCTGCTCCGGTTCTTTCATGGTTTCTTGGTGTCTTGTCATCTTGCTTAAAAAAAACAAGCCTGAAACACCTGATTTCTCTTACTCATCTTCTTGGGTGCCATTTGCTGTCTGGAGAGTAGTAGGGCTGCTTGTTTTATTTCTTTTGGCTTGCTGAGGAGCTTTTTGAACTGTTAGTTTTAGAACTGACAGGTAGTGTAGAGATAAGAAAGGTAGATATGTTTGAGTTCAGCACAGATATTTCTCTCTAAAGGAGACTGCTAAGGCCTTGGTCTCACATGCTGGCAAAAAAAAAGGTATGAAATTCAACTGCTCATTTGCTTTAATTCTTAGCATTAACAAGTTGAGTTTCGGAGCTATATTACATTGCTGGGAATGACCACACAAAATAGCAGACTTCAGCTGTATGTTACTGAGCCTGTCTCTAAGGCCTGACTGGCCACTGGTGAGAACTAGAAGGTGGTTATTTGTGGTGGCTTGCTTTTGAACCTTTACATTTTGTTTTTGGAGGCCAGTGACCATGAGGTCTCTCATCTCAACAGCAGCGTTTTGGATTAATCAGCAGCCAGCCTGTTTTCTTACAGTTGAAGTAACGCTTCCAACTACCCCACTCTCCCTGAATAATGAGTGATACAACCACTCCAGCACCTAGATGGGCTGGCTTGCTGCTGCCACTTTGCTCTGTGTCAGGCTGCATTTTCACTGCGTCGTTTGCCATAGAAATTTCTGGCTGTGTGTCTCTGGCTTGCAGGAGGAGTTAGAGCCCTGTGGCTTGTTTTATTTTTCACCCCATAATGAAAAATAAGATCCTTGCTGGGACAACTCAGCAACTCGGTATATGGGTAATGGGATATGGAGCTTTCCAACTGTGTTCCCTGGAGCACCCAGCTAGGATGCAGGAGACCTGGTTTTATGCCTCACTTTGCTGCTGGCATTCACATTTTATCATTACCTCCCTTTCAATACCTCAGTTTCCCTGTCTTTAAAATGGGATGATAGCTCTTGTCTCCTTTTATAATTTTTCTTAAGATACATGAGTGACAAGTGCTGTGTAAGAGCTAATTATAGCCGTTACTAAGACCTGTGTAGCAGTGTGAGACCAACCAGGATGCTAGTATCTTAGAAGCATTCTCATATGAGTTGCCTTATTATTCACCATTAAATCTTGTCTGTGATAATAATGTTCAAGACAATATGTAGTAAAAATGAGAAACCCCACAGCACATGGACATAGAGATTGCTCCTAACAGAGACTGCCTGTTCAGCAAACTATGTATGCTGTGTTATTTAGTGATTTCTGGAGGAGAGAGTAGTCCGGCTACTTTCAAGGTTGGAAGTAAATTTGGAAGTTGAACTCTTCTTTCATCCCTACAGATGGTTCCTGCTAGTGTGGGCTGAGGCACACTGGCTGAGCACCAAGCAGGAAGTCTGCGCCGCCAGTGCACGTGCTGTGGATAGGGGCCAGCACAGTTGAGGCATCTTCTTTCATCAGTGCTGAAATCAGTGTTTGAGTTGGATTTCATTTTGCAGTTTCCTTGGTAAGTCAGTGTGCTGAGGCTGAAGCAATGTGAGATCCTGCCTAATGACAGCATTTAATATTAGGGAGTGTAGCATGATAAATCAGATTCAGTGGGAGGGGCTTAACAAAGGGTTATAAATAACGTGTTATATATGGGCATTTTCTATTTAAATTTTCACAAAAGAATTGTAAGTCTTATAATGGTGTCTGTCAAGTAGAAGGGAGCGAGAGTATGTTACTTCTTTTTTAGATGCGATAGCCAATGCATTTTAAAATCTTGTCATAGCTCACAGTAATAGTGTGTGTGTATAAGCAAGTGGATAATACCTATGAGCTATCTCCAGATTTTTAGAAAAGTGAAAAAGACACATTAAAAGGTAAAAAAGATGCCAGAAGGCAAACTTTTAAAGTCAGCTAGCAGACACAGTGCTGACCTCACCTAATTCAATGCACAGTCCAGTGGTATTCCCTGGTTTTTGTTTTTGTTTTTTAACCTCAAGCTAGCTCATGCTTATGTATCAACCTACAGGCAAGTGAAGAAATTATCATGGGGACAAGCTCAGCAGTGAACCTACAGTGTACTCAGTACCCAGGGGTAACTCTGTGTGTGCATATCCTATGCCATGATAAATGTGAAGTAGTCCAAGGTAGCTTATTCCTCGATGAAAACAGAGTAAATCTCATTTACTCTGAGATCAAAGCATGTGAATAGGTGGACAGATATGACAGAGGAACTAGGGAGGTATTAATTTGAAATTTAGTACCCTCCATGGTGACTTGTTTGTATGTGCTTTTAGTAGTGAAGATCTTGTTTTAATACATACTGTCAGGTAAGCTAGCAGGGAATCGATACTTCACTGTGTGCGTTTTCAGCCTTGGACAGAGGAGAGAGTTGCAATCTGACCAGACTTCACAAAGATACTGTCTGTCTGCAGGTAGCTGGCAAATGGAGTTAAATTTAGTGGGAACACAACAGTACTGCCTAGTCTGGTGGTCCCACGTCTGTCATTCTCAAACAATGCATGGCCTGTGAGGCACCTTTAGCATTGATTATAGCTACAGAAAATTAAGGTTAAACCTAGTATTGCAGGGAGAATGAAGCATAAGGTTGCACAGGGTGTCTTTTGTCTTACATTGTTACCATATATGGCTCTGCTCAGAAACACTGAACGTGTGTTTGAAAAGCACAGTCCATTTATTGAAGAAAAAAAAAATCTGTTTTGAGGTTGATAGCATATAAGCAGTCAGATACAAACTGGAAAAAGAGTAACTGCGTTTGCACTAAAGGGGAATCTTTTCTCCACTGGGTCGAGTGAATTCTGCTGTTGCTCTTGGTCACAGATTAATGTAGTGGCTCACAGAATGTGTTCTGACAGGATGCTTGTTTTTGACAACCTTCATCTGATACGTCGGTGGTTTAGATAGCAACAAACTTGACAACATCCCTGTGACAAGAAGCGCTGCTTTTATTTATCTTTCTTGGCAGTATGGGCTAGGAGATTTGCCTTATGCCTTGGGCTTGGTGATGGGAGATACTGATCCAAGAGATTGCTCTGTGTCTAGTTCTAACCATGATGCCACATGTACCTCTGCCTTTGGCTCTGCTGACTTTCCTGCCACGCTAGGTTTTGTTGAGTGGAAGAATAACACAGGTTAAAGAAGGCATTTGTTCACTGTCTATTTGTTACTCACTGTAAATAGTTTGTTCAGTGACCTTGTTCTCTGAGCTCTGAAAGCCTCTCTCGTGTGAAGTGGGCTTTGAAGATTTAACTTCAGTTACTTCTCTGAGCTCCGGTATTCACAAAACCCTCAGCAACAGCAGGCTGTAAATGCATTTTATATTCCATGAAGGCTGCTCAGTGAAAGAAGCTGTTATCTTGACCGTTCAGAATGTACAATAGCTTCATGTAAGACATGTACAACATAGGAAATCCTGAGTACAAATGACCTCTTGGTGAATTGGGAGGATATCTTACCCAGTGGATTTTTCCTGTCTTTGCTGAACCCTGATAGAACTTGCAGGTATTTGAGAGGAGGATGCCAGGGAGCGAGAGGGAGTTGCCAGAGCACTGTAGTCTTTGTAGACTAGGTCAGAAGGACAGGCGGTGTTAATGTGTTGTGCTTTTTGGTGAAACTGTAGTGCGAATGTGTGTATGCTGTAAATGCCTGAGAGATGGGAAATCAGAAGGTGCTCTTGTTCCAAGGATTTAAGAGATGTAGCTTTTCTTCAGAGGTTCATAAGGAGTTATGGTCATAGTTACCACTAAGGCAGTGGATGATGAAGTTCAGGTAGGTAAAAATCAGTTATCCAGAGACACACAGCAAACTGGGACTTGTCAGCGTAGGGGGAACTTTCAAAATGAAGATTCTGACAGCGTTACTGCAGAATATCGGTTGTGGTTAAAGTTGCTTTTGATTTCATGATAATCACTGAGCCTTTAAAGCAGGAAATATTTGGGAGTCAAAGGGCCTGTGTCACGTAAGCGAGACAGGAGCTAATGGAGAACAGCACACTGCTGTTAATCAGCTTGTGTGAATAAGCCTTTTGCAGAAGCCTGGGAATACAACCGGAGACTCTAGAAGCTATCAGCCTGTAACCCAGACTACTGAGGAGCAGCTGTACCCCGTGCAAAGGCAGATCAGTTTAACTACCTGCACTGAGCCTGTGAGCCTTCTTGTAGCAGACATGTCTGATCTGTGTATTCCTCTTTGCTGACTCCAGCACCTTTGGAGCTGACTGAGCTCTCACTCTTAGATTTGTATCTTGTTTTGCAGCCTTGGGAAGGAGGTACCAGATGAAAACAAGTCAGCATTTCAATCCCTTAAGATACGAGCTTTGGAGAGAAAAGTCAGCATTTCAGTCCCTTAAGATAGGAGCTTTGGAGAGAGCTGTTTGAATCTAGATTCAAACCTTCCAGCATGTCTGCTTCCCGCTTGTTAAAATTATGTACGGCTCATAGAAAGTCTCAGAGGAAGCATTTGGGAGGTGAAGGAAGTCTGAACAATTCAAATCCATGTCTTCCACCTCCCCAGAGAATGTCAGTCTTAAGTGGTAGGCTGCACTGGATAAAGGTTGTTGTCTAGCAGGACCACAGCACACAAGGGAATAAGTAGCTGTGCCAGAGGAGAGAGCGTACTGTTTCCCTGGGCTCGGGGCATTCAGCTGGGAATGAGGAATTTCTGTTCTAGCAGTACCTTGGGAACCTGGAGGACTCTTGTTTTAAACCAATTAATGTATAGTGTAAATATATATATATAAAAAAGCAATCTTTATAGCTGGGACCTTGTTGAATTTGGCTTGAAGACAGGCCAATTTCCTATTGTAAGATTGTTTGCTGGTTAGGTAAGTCTGCTGTTAAAAATGTCTTCAGTTTCACTGGGCCATGCTTGGCTGGTGTATTTTAGTCTTTTCTTGATGGAGAGGAAGAAGCCAAGAATTTATGGCTGTGGAAAGCTGCCCACTCCTGACTTGTACATTCCAGAAATTGTCCAGGAGACTTTTGGTCCCTTAGATGATGATTTTAGAGTCCATCATTTTAGACACATTGTAGCTTCGGTCACTGTTGCATAGGAGGAAGAGTCTTCAAATCTGGTTGATTTCGCTGTTACTTTATTTATGTATTTGAACAAGAGCAGATTGTCTAGATAGCACTG